>NC_064640.1:1088197737-1088500768 GCF_023864345.2 Schistocerca serialis cubense | reverse complement strand
CACATTTTCAATAAATTACCAGCAACCATTAAAAACTTGGTTTCAGATAAAGCACAGTTTAAACAGAGTTTGAATGACTTTTTGATAGGCAATGCCTTCTACTGTATAGATGAATATCCTAACAGAGACTGTTAGGCCAGCTTAAGTAAAAATATGTTAGATTTAAGTTTTGACAGCACTTGGTTGCAACAGTCAATATTAGGTATTTTGTGTATGATAAATTTATTAATAGTGCATAACAATGTTTCATTCTGACAGCGTATTAATTCTGTAAATATTAGCTTTTCCAGTTTATTGTATTGTATTCACCTATTTTGACAATCTCGTGACAAATGATCAGGGTAGTATTCATTATATTAAAATGTTTTGTGTTATACATTCTGACATGTTCCACATCCTCGAGAATCATCTCATTTTTTCGGTGTATGTAATGAAAACTGAATCAAATCAAATCCAATCACCATCTCTCGTCATGTAATAACTTCACTTCTTCTTCTTCCCTTGTCGTCTCCTGTTTTTCCAGTACTCGTCCATCTCCTCCTCATGTTTTTCCCCCTTTATTCTATTCGTGTTGTTCTCAATCCCCTATTTCTTCTGCATTGAAAGCCTTTTATTTTTATTTATTTATTTATTTTATCGAGGTGAGTCTCTACGGACTGCGTGGTAACAACCGACTTCACTCTAGTGTCCAGGTCTTGTTCTTGCTCCAGCTGTGACTTCCTGCCAGTATCTTCTGAGCCCCTCCAAGAAGTGCCTTTTTATGCTCTTCAGATAATGGTCCTCACTGTCTTTCGGATGTTGATGCCATGTTAAAACCTTGGCAGTTGGTCACCAATCTTCTAAATTTGTTCCTTTCAGGAATTTCTCTCTGAGATACCAATCTGCTTAAGATCTTTTTCACATTCTTTGAACCATCTCAGCCTCGTTTTCTTAGATAGGATGAAACTCCATATTCTTTTTGTTAGTCGATCACCGTCCATTTTCATGAGATGACCATAAAACAACAATCATTTCTTCGTAATGGATGCTGTGATAGGTTCTGTCTTGCTGCACGAGTCCTCATTTGCTCTCATTCGCCATTGTCCATCGACCCATCTATTACCTTAGGATTTTCCTTAATATCCTACACTCACGCTTTTCCAGCCGCTCAGCTTGACCTTGTCTATTCGTCGTAAAAGTTTTGGATTCTTATAAGCCCTCAGGTTTTACAACTGTATTATAATGTTGGAACTTGGCCCATATACTCATAGACTTTTTGTTATAAGTATTCTTTGTCAGTCGGTATGCTTGGTCTAACTTCCTCATCCCGACAATTGCTTCTTCTTTTAATCCATTCTCCTGGTGGATGTCTTCACCGAGATACCTGAAATTCTTAACTCATCCGATTTTTTCCAGGTTGGTTATCATCCATTCAGGTCCATCACAGATCTTTGTCATATATTTTGTCTTTTGAATAGAGATCTGGAGTCTAACTTTTTTCAGCAATTTCTGACAGCCTATTTATCTTGTTGACTGCTGACTCTATGTTGTTAGCAAAAATGGCCAGGTCAGCCGCAAAATCTAAGCAGTCAATGCACACCCCTTTGTTCTTAGGACCAAGTCTGAACCACTCTTCATTTGTTTCTCCTTGGGCTAATAACTTTCTCCACTCTTGAATGACCTTTTCCAAGACACAATTGAAAAGGAGAGGGATAGTCCATCTCCTCGTCTTATGTCTGTTCTGATTGTAAAGGGTTCAGATACCTCACCCATAAATTTAATTTTTGACACTGTGTTAGTAAGAGTTTGTTTGATCAGCTTTCTTGATGTATTATCCACCCCAAACTTTTCCAAAATATTCATTAATGCCTGTCAGTCGATGGAGTCATATACTTTCTAAAAATCAACAAACATGACATAGTTATTTTTCCAATTTTTTTTGTACCTGATGATGTTCTTCAGGTTAAAGATCTGTTCTGCGCAAGAATCGCCCTTTGGGAAACCAGCTTGATAGTCCCCAATCAGTTGGTTACAATGATCTTCTATTCTATTCTGTATCACTTTGGAGAGAATCTTATATGGAACAGATACTAATGAGGTACCCTTATAGTTATTGACATTCTATTTATCACCTTTTTTGTGTATACGATGGATTAAAGCTGATTGCCATTCAGTTGGTATCATCCCAGCTCTCCAGATCTCCTCAAAAAGTTGGACTAGTATATCTAGAGTTTCATTATTTGCCAGCTTCAGTAGTTCCACCACTATTGAATCCTCTCCAGCTGCCTTATTATTCTTAAAGTTGTTGATGATCTCTTTGGTCTCCTCTTTACTAGATGGAGATGAGGGGTAGTTTGTGGATTGGGGCACATACAGGGAATCTTTCTTTCGGTTCATCACAATTAAGTAGGTTTTCAAAGTAACGAGACATTATCTTGCAGTTCTCTTTGTTGGTCATTCCGAGTGTGGTGTGCATACTGTAAGACCTTCAGTACACACACCATTAGATTATTTGACTTGTTGCTCTAATGAAGTAAGCGAGTGTCAGCAATATGTCTCATGGTCTTATCATGGCATGTTTATCTTCTGCCATTAGGTCAGACGATAGAAATGCCACTTGCACGCTTCGAGTAGCAGATTGACGGTGACCAACTTTAAACAGAACTTGATTAATTTTCCCACACATTTATTAAAATAATAACAAATATAAAAATTACTTAACTTGGTTCTGGATGTTATTTACAATTGACAATCTGAAGTTCCTTTGGTATTGATACATTAATCTTATTCTCACATATATCTCGGATACTTGACAAAATTGTCTATACATTTATCTTCATGGCTATGTACAGGAATATGGTAATCTTATTAGGTGCAGACTGGATCTTGACTATGGACTGGCACAGACAATTGTAGAACTCATGCAGACTGGTACAGACTAATGCAGACTGGTACAGACTAATGCAGAGTGGTGCAAACAAATGCAGACTGACTGATCGAAGGTCTTTACACTCGTTATAATACCTTGCACGTTCATGTATCACTGCGCGAGTGTGATGCGCGAGGAGAAAGTGTTCTATGTTAGCAGCAATCTCATTGGCTGCGTTACATATTAATACGCGAATCGGCGGAAGCAGAATTTGGTCTGTCTCTATGGCAGCGCCATCTTGTAGTGCGGAGATGGACGAGTGTTGCGTCTGCGCTGTTGTGCTTAGCGGGGCACACTCTAGTGGGAAATTTGTGTACGCACTGAATACGCGGAACTATGTACACAACACTGAGCTTTCCATTTTCGTCTCTAAAACAAAAACTAGGGACTTGGTATCCTTTCAAATTCGATTTGAACGTCTGATAGAAGTCTCTGACATTCTTTTTCTGGAAACGCTGATCGATCTGTTCTAACTGCTGTTTCTCATGCAGTTTCTTAGCCCTTCGTAGAGTTCTGGCTGCATATTTTTGAACTTCATGGAATACATCAAAAGCAAGTCTCCTGGTAGAGTTCCACTATTTCCATGCACTTGCTGTTTGGGCCACCACCTCACCACAAACCTCATTCCACCATGTATGATTCCTCTTTTTAGCTGTCAGGATTGTAGTATTAGCTGCTTGTTGGATCATGGAGGCAATGTCTGCCCATTTATGGGATTCAACTGTCAGTTACTGGTGGCATTGTTCCAATACGTTTTGATTGATTTTGAGCTTCGCAATATCATATTTATGAAATTTATTTCCGGTTTTCACAGTCTTATTGAGAGGGATGAAATTAATTTTGATCTTGGAGAGGTGATGATCCTTTTAAATTCAGTATTTTATCTGTAAAAAGGTTTCTTTCTATTATTTCTGATTGTTTGATGTTGTTTCTTTCTTATTTCTGTAATCCATGCTATCATTGATTCCTTCTTCCAGAACTACTCATTCAGTAGAGGTCTCTAAAAAAAGATTAATCTTCTTTTAGCCATTACTTCTGATATTTTCTCAAAATTTTTGTAGATCTCCTCATTACTTCTCATTTTCCAGCCATCTGTAGCTTGTATTGCAACCATTATTTTCTAATAATGCTCCTTTGAGGAACCTCTGTTCTGTCCAGCTTATAGTTCATCATTAGGCATCCTCATCCATGTAAACATCCTGGTCATACCACTGTGGGATAGTGTTTAAATTTGTTTTTTTTAGTTGTACATTTCTTGTTGTAAATATCCTTTGTCAAACGATTTGCTCTCTCCAGTTTGCTGACTCTTGCATCTACTGTTAATTCTTCTAGTCCATTTTGTTGTACAGTTTGTCCAATATATTTAAATTTACTTACTAATGCTATTTTACATTTTTGTTTTTCTAAGAATGTTGATGCATTGTTTGAAATTGTCATCAATGTTGTTTTTTCGGCTGAAATTTTGGGACCAGCTCTCTTTGCTATTTCTTCCAAAAGATTTCTTTTAATAACTGTCTGTCAGATTTTTTGAAAGTATATCAGAATCATCTGTAGAAGCCAGGTAGTTTACCTTAATTCCATTTGTTTTTTGTCCTAAAATTATTGGTTCAATTTTGTGATTTTTTTTTCTCCAAATTCCAATAACTTTCTATTTTTTTTTAGAATGTAGTGTTACAGTAAAGGTGATAAACTGTCCCCTTGTCTAACACCAGTTTTTATTTCAAATGGTTGAGATACTTCTCCCATAAATTTAGCTTCAGTCTTCCTATTTGCTAGTGTTTTGAGGATTATGTTTGCTTTAACACAAAATTCTTTGATGATTTTACCCATAATTTCTCTGCCTACCAAATCAAATGTTTTCTTGAAACCAATACATGATACTATTATTGGTTTGGTGATTAACAGTCTGTGGAGAATTATCAATTTTCTAATAAACATCTGTTCTGTGCAGGGTCTTCCCTTTCTAGAGCTCCTTGAGATTCTCCCAGTTATTTGTCTAAAGTTTCTACAACTCTGTCCAGAGAATTTTTGATAATATTTTGTATACCACTGGCAGAAGTCAGGCATCTCTGCAGTTGTTGACATTTTGTGTGTCCCCTTTTTTTCATAGCTGTGGATTAATGCTTTCAATAATCTCTTCAGCTTTCCAAATGTTCTCAAACAGCAGTTGTAGATCATTTGTGTGTTCTGACTATTTCAATAATTTTGCTGTAGTGGAGTCTTCATTTGTTGCTTTGAAGTTTTGGAATGATTTGATGACTTCATGAATTTATTGTTCTGTTAGTGGAAAATCTTCCTCCAGATGTTGTGGAACTGCTATTATATATTGCTACAATGTGCTGTTATTATTATTGTTGTTGTTGTTGTTTGGTTGCCTGTTCTTCAGCACTATCTTTCTGTTTCGTTTATCTATTTACCGCCATTTTAGCCCATTTACCGGTATTTTCAGCTTGTTCTTCACTTATTTGAGCTTTTGGTGGCTCCTCTTGAAGAGATCTTATTTCTCAGCATTTAAAATTACATCATCTGCTGCTCTTTTGCAACTGAATTTCATCATGTCCAGTCTAGTTTTTTCATTCATTTAACCATTCATCTTCCTTGACTCAAGATCCTAAATTTTCATCCTTATTTCTTGAACAGTCTCATTTCTCTTTTTACATTTTCCAGATGAAGAAACTTTTGGTCCTCAAAGCTAAGATTAGTATCAGTTTTTTTATTTGTTTCTGCCTATGGCTGCTATATCTCTTTAGTTAGAATATTTTCTCTCTTTGTATTTGATTATAGTCTAAGTCTGAATATTTTTATAAGTACATTTATTGCTGTAGCAATGAGTAAAATAAATGGTATTGCACTGCCTGTAGCATGTAGCACCATTTTGACTGTTAGTCCTCTTGCTGTACAAAAAGTAGCTTTGATGATTACTTAATGCAAGTATTTTGTAAGAGCTGTGGAATGGTTAGTATCTGTTTATATTTTTCTGATTAATTCAAGCTTGTCAATGCACATCCTGTGTTAAGGAAATATTTGCTGTGTGTTAAATATAAGCAGTGGATCCATTGGGTTAGTCTTTTTGGTAGAAATATGTCAAGGTGAACAAAACAGGAGATGGTGAAGGAAGAGAGGGAAAAGATCAACATTTGCTTCTCATCAGCAATATAACTGGGTTGCAACATTCAGTGAAAATTATCTGTGACAGGAAGTTGTCAGAAATACATTTCTTGAAGAAACTTTATGTTTGTATAAGCATTTATTAAATTTAAAAAATTGGATTTCATCTGTTAATACAAAAGATAATGTTTTGCATTGCAGGCATGCTGAACCTGTCAAAGACGAAGAATCGGCCAATGATTCATATTGGAGGATAACAGTATGTATAACTTAAACTTGAGATTCCTGAAAATAAAGCTAGTCAGTATTTCTTAACAGTACTGATTTAAATACATCTAAAAGATCACTGTTACCTAAATGGAAGTTGACGAGCAAAGTCTTAGTGGACATTTGTATAAAATTGTCATAGGTATTATTTACAAGAAGAGTAAATAGTTTCAATAGGAATGTGGTGAGACATTTAACAAATGTCATGACCACACATTAATAGGACCTTATAACACTACCACTATGATATTAGTATGCTTTTATGTAAATAACAGAAACCCTGTCTCTATGTTGCCATGTATAACCCTCTTACTAAAATTTAGTTTAGTTTCCAAATAAAATACACTATGGAAGGATAGTCCTGTTTATAGGAAAAGATAATCAATAGAGTTATCATTCTTACAGGATTTACCATGTGTTGTGTCTAATGGATAAGTAAATTGGACTATTCACTTCTTTTCCAAAGATCTTACCCAGTGGCTAGATAGAAACACAGTATGAATGATAATATACTGAAGCTAGGACAACTCATTTCCAAGTTCATTTAGTGGTTTAAAACATGTACTTAATGGTCACCAACCTATCCTGGCAATGAAATAGTGAAGTATTGGAGAAGCAGAAATGTGAATTTTGCCTACTTTCTTGCTACTGTTTAGTTTGGCTCTTCAAATAAATTACCCCACTTAAACAATTTTGGGCTACATCTTTATACATTATGTTTTAAAAAAAGAAAAAGCCCAGTAGATAACTTCAAGGAAGGTAAAAAAAATTAGCCGGGGATGGGGGGAACAAACTTTAGAAAAGCACTTTCCATAATCAAGAAACTTAAAAACTTAGACACTAAAGCACACACATTTTAACTGAACATTTCACTTAAAGAAAACCTCTTTCTTGGTGGAATTTACTTTCAAAAGCTATTATTCTTTGAACTAATTCTGTATAGCCATCTAACAGGTTCTAGTAACTTGGCTTCACTCTGATTGAATTTTATGTAAGCAAACTATAACACTTTGCAATAGTTAAGAAAACATTTTTATTATTTACACTAAAGCAATTTAAATGGTTCCTCTTTATATTAACTTGGCACTTCATAAGTCTGTAAAACAGGACACTCGGATCAATCAAACACCAGGAAGGAACCCTATACAGATGTATGATTAGGATGAGATGACAGGGTGAGCCAGTTTCCGTAAAGTTCAAGAATGATTATTAAATCACAGTTTAAATTAATGGTTCATGCTGTACAAAGGTAAAAATAGAAAAAAATCTTATCTGGTGGCTGTAGGCTTGGGTGTGGCGAACAGTTATGACGGCTACACTACCCACACTATGGCCTGCAAGTTTCTTGCTGTATGGGCTCAATTTCTCTTCTTGGCTTCATTCAGTTTTACATACAGTAGCTCAACAACTCGCAGCTATGCTGTAAGCTGTTTGCAGTCTTCAATCAAGGCATTTTTATGAAAATTTGCAGGCAAAGCTTCTGCTCCACAAAGGAGTTACCTCAATCACTGCTGCCTACAGACTGTGTGACTTACTTCCCACACTTGCTCAAGGTAGCACGCCAATTCGCCTTTCGCACCTTTTCCACTCCCCACAGCTATTTTTGTTTCAAACAAAAGCACACTGGCTTTTACATAACACCTATTTCTTACATTGTTCCTAAGCATGACCATTTCTTAAATTGTCAAATTTACATCAACATGAACAATTTATACACACAAATATTTTTAAATGCAAAATGTTATCAAAACATTATTTAGACCCTTCGTATCCTTTGTAGAGGACTTGGGCAGGTTTGTCCCATCCTAGTACACATTATTTTGTTACTTCCCTTCAGATATTCCATTTAGCTACATCTACAATAATTCCCAATGTTCTGCCTTTTGAGGTGTCCAGTGCGGGTTGCTCTCCACTTCCTGGGTGTATTGTATCAAGTTAGCTTTTTCAAATTTCCATGTGGGTTTATCAATGTATTTTGTAACTGATATTTCAGCACCAATGATAACTTTTGTGAGCCAATGTACACTCCTTGAAAAATGTTTCAGTACTACTATTGAGTGATTCAGTGGTAATTTGTTCTCATCAGTGGAAAAGATGGATGGGTCAGGTTTTGTATCAGTTTCCATTTGCCTGCCCAAAACGTTTTAAATTCCTTGGCATCAAACTTAGATAATTTCTTGTGTATTGATCCATTTGAACAATGGTTCTCTACTTTGGTCTCTATTTAAGTATCTCCGGGTTGTGTTTTGGAATTAAAATCTTAAACATATACGTGCTGTCTAGTTGCTGTGTGTAAGACTAGTGTCAGACACTTTCCGTTAGGTGATTTGTGGACTGATGTAATAACCAGGCCTTTGAGTTTTATCCTAATTACTTCTACATCACTAATTTTCTGACAGCTTAAGCCAGCATAATCCAAGAGCTGTTTCTTTTTTCATTTATTGTGGTAGCACCTAACAATTGAGAGGAGTATTGATATTGCTTTATATTGCGTAATCTTGCATGTAGCTGCTGAATTATCACCTAAATGCATTTCCTATAGAGCTATAATACTGATGGCATGCTCATATTCTAATTTGCTTTGGTAACTGCATTTGTCACTTGTTAATCCTACGTTAATTTGCATAATATGGACACCTTGCCTGATAATTTTTGACTGTAAGCTCTGAGAAGTGCTGGACCATCTTTTGTGTAGAGTTTTTGCTGTATGCTCCTGCAGTCACACTGCCTTGGTGCACCATCTCGGGGGTTGTCTACATGCCACACAACAGTCTTTTTGGTGTCCCGTGTGAATGATTCACTGGTAAATATCCTGTCCCATACACTTTTGTTTGTAGACAATACTTCTGTGTTAGCTGAAAATAGAGCCAGGAAGCAGTAGTCTCAGTACCTCAGAGAATTAGTTTCAGGTAAAGTATATGGATCTAACATATCTAAAATGCACATGGTTTAGTTTGGAAACCACACAAACACCCAAATGTACACACCCGCAGTAGCTGCAGGGGGTGGGGGAGGGGGGGGGGCAGAGTGATTGGAGAAGACAGTACATGGTCTGAATGGGAAAAGATTGGTGGGTACAGAAGAGAGAAGGGAAAAGGTAAAGTGATACAGTGGGAAACAAATTAGCAGAGGTTTAGGTCAGGTGGATGGCACTAGATGTGCTGGAGAGACAATTGCCACCTGCGTAGTTCGGAGAAACTTGCACTGGAAGGGAATATCCAAATGGTATGTCTAGTGAAGCAGTTGTTGAAGTGGTGTACAGCCTCTTGGCAACTGCAATGTCAAGTCTGTGGTTTGCCACAGTTTGGTGCTAGACATTACTGCGAGTGAACAGTTGGTTACTTGTCATCCCTACATGGAAAATTGTATGGTAATTGCAGCATAGCTGATTTTTAACAGGTTGCTTTTGCACATGATCGTGCCTTTTATATTGTCGGAGATGCCTGCAACTGGACTGCTGTAGGAGGTGGTGGGTGGATTTGTGGGACAGGTCTTGCACCTGGGTCACTCACAGGATTAGGGGCAGACAAGGATGTTCTCTAGATTGTGCGGGCAATGGAACACTACTTCGCAGGAAGTGGGTAGTATCTTGAGTACAGTATACCCCATCTGAGATAGTCAAAGCCCCAGTGAAGGATGTGGTTGAGCTTTTCAAGGCCTGGGTGATTAGATGAGTGCTGACCATTGTCTGGTTAGCAGGGTTACAGGTGTGAGATGAGGAGATGGCACGGGAGATCTATTTATGAATGAGACGGATAGGATACTGTGGCTCTGGTAGTGCTATTGCCATATTTAGATAACTCCTGCTTTCCACTGGGGATAGCGAGTCCACGTGTGACAAGGCTGTATGGAAGAGACTTTTTGACATGGAATGGGTGACGGCTGTCAAAGTGGAGGGAGGTACTGTTGATGGTTGGTCCACTTGACATGTATTTATGGATATCGATGTCTAGTAATATGGCGCATTGAGTTGAGAATAATCAGGTTAAGATGATTTGGGAGTAGGTTTTTAGGTTATGGAAGAAGCAGTCTATACCATGAGTCCAGATCATGAAAATGTCTCAATTACTCTGAATCAGACAATGGGTTTTAGGTGTTGACTGGATAGGAAGGACTTCTCCTGATGGCCGATACAAAAGCTGGCATAGGATGGCACCATGCGAGTACCCATGGCAGTACTACAGATTTGCTTGTACAGGGATAATCACTTAAAACCTGCACCACAAACATTGCAGAAATGGAAAGTGCTATTGATGTGTGATTTTCACAGGATGGATTGGGAGTTGGGGGCTTATGCTAGTAACCAACCAACAGGTTGTAGTGATATTAGAAATTGCATTTTTTGTGCAAACATAAACTTTTTTAAATGAAACTATGCCTATCGGTATTAACTAAAAGTAGGGTAAATTAGTCTATCAGCGGTGTTTGTTGCAGGAGTCTAGTGTGAGCCATTCATGAGATATCATATTTTGAAAAGGTCCCACACCAACACTTGTACATTAGCTGTAAAGTTCCCACGCCAACACTTGTACATTAGCTGCGGTAGCACACACCAAAGAACAGTCCAAGTCCATACACTAGTTATGTGGATTGTGACCAGTAATGAGACAATTGACCATCACAGGCTGTGTTCAAAATGACCACTGGCAGCACCAGTATATGCTCCCATTCTGGTATGGAAAGACTGCTGCACACATACCAGTATTTCAGCAGGGACAATCTGACAGGCTGCAGTAATACATCATTGCATATCATCAGATGTAGTTGGTATGCCCTTGTAGACAGTCTTTCAGCTTTCCCCATAGAAAAATGTCTGCAGGCATGAAATTTGGCGAATGGGTCAACCGCGATACAGGTCCTCTGCATCCAATCTAATGATTTGTAAACAGTTTGTGAAGCCATGTTTTACTTTGTGCACTGTGGGTTGTACAGCCATCGTATTGGTACCACAAGTTGCTCCTAGTCTGCAGAGGAATCTCTTCTAGCATCCGTGGAAGATGATTTGTTAGGAGGCTGTGATACTTGTGCGCATTCAGTGTTCTTTCTAAGAAAAACGGGCCTATGAGCTGATGGTTCACTGCCCCACGCCACACGTTTACACTCCAAGGATGCTGACATTCCACCTGCCACAGCCAAAGAGAATTGTTAACAGACCAATTGTGCTTATTTCAGCACTTTACCAGGCCACGATTGTTAAAATTTCCTTCACCACTAAACAAGATACATGATACATCTGGAGTATCCTGTCTTAATGCCCATGTATGGAAGTTAACACAATTCTCTTGATCAATTCCATGCAGCTCTTTATAGAAAGGGATAAACCTATATCAATGGAGAATGCATAGGACACTTGCCCGATTAATGCCATTTCCACATGCGATTGTGGAAGAGGTAACATGTGGATCAACTACTTGTTTCATCTGTTATGTTGCTAAGAGTTAGGCTATGACTTCCACATAACTGGTTGAAGAGGTTGATAAATGATTGCTGAGATGCTTGACATTTATTGGGATTTATTGCCGCGTATACTGTACAAGAATGAACTGCATTCTTCGTACACTCTCCATACACCATGAGCATGTCACCTTTTTATGCGTTGGTAGATCCCATCGTCCACTCACGACCTACTGATTGGACTGTCACACACTTATTGACTTGCAAGTCACAATACACTCGAGGAACACACACACAAACACACTGTAAGCAAACAACATCATACCTAGCAACTACCCACACACACAAACACACTGTAAGCAAACAACATCATACCTAGCAACTACCCACACACACACAAACACACTGTAAGCAAACAACATCATACCTAGCAACTACCCAGATTGAGTGGCACAAACTAGTATTGGTGTGGAAACTTTTAAAAATACTGTATCTCATTGACAACTTGTGCTAGAATCCTGCAACAAACCCCACTGACATTCTGATTTACCATATTTTTAGTTTGTTAATGTCAGTAAGCACAGTTTCATTTAAAAAGTGTACATCTGCACAAGGAAGGATTTTTACAATCTGTTGATTGGGTAACAATAATGAGTCCCTGACTACCAATCCATTCTGTCAAAGCCGCAAATCAATAGCACTTCATACTTGTGGTGAGAGCTTTAGGCATTTCACCCTGTGACTTGGTCTTCGAAAGTGAAATAATTGTGGGTCAGGATGTGATTGGGTAAGGGGATTAGGAAAGAGGTGGTGGGTTTGGTATCAGGAGGATGTTTGGAAAGTGAGACCATGGGCATGGGGGATGTTGTAAAATGATGTTGCATCCATAGTAACCAGCAAGGAGTCATGTGGTAGCAAAACAGGAAATGCAGAAAGGCGGTGAAGGAAGTGAGCATTGTCTTCACTGTAGGATGGGAGGTTACAGACAATGGTTTGCATGTGATGTTCAGTGGGAGGATTGTACCCAGCCACAGTTGGACAAGTGGAGAGACCTGTGTAGTTGGGTTTGTGTAGTTTGGCGAATAGGTAAAAAGGAAGGAGTGGTGTGAGGAGTGAGATAGATCCAGGAGTCAAGTTATGGGATGGACTTATGGTCTTGGAGAGCTGCTGGAGTCTTGTTGGAATTCTAGGATGTGATCATGGTTGTAAGGTTTGTATGCAGAGGTGTTAGAAAGTTGGTGAAGACTCTCAGCCACATAGTCACTATGATTCATGAACACTGTGATGAAGCTTTTATCTGTGGGAAAGATGATAAGGCACAGATTGATTTTCAGGATATGGGTAGCTGTGTGTTACATAGGAGTGATGTTGGTCTCATTAGGGAGGATTTAGGAAAGGAAAGTAAGGCCGAGTTAGAAGTGACGAATTCCTGAAAGATAACCAAGAGATGACTGGCTGGAATGGGAGGTTCAGGGTGGGAGGGAGGCTGGAACTGTTTTAAGCAAGGTTCTATGTGAGGTTTTTGTTGGCTGTTATTAGTGGGATGCATCATCATCATCATTTAAGACTGATTATGCCTTTCAGCGTTCAGTCTGTAGCATAGTCTTGATCTATTTCAACGGTTTTTATACCCCTTCCCTTCCAACACACACACACTAGCCACCAAGGAAGAGCCTACAGCTTTGATTCAACCCCCCTACCCTCTTCCAGTCATACCCTCATACCTCCCTAATGCACATTGAAGAAATTTCAGCTGCAGAGATTAGGTAAGGAAAGAAGTTCCTTTACAAGTCCAGCACACTTGAATTTAGGTTTTGGGCTAAAGGTGAGGCCTTTAGAAAGTACCAATACTTCTGCAGGGCTAAGAGTTGTGGCAGAAAGGTTGACAACAGTTTTACAGGATTGGTGCTTAGGATGTATATATCTCATGGAGGATGGAGGAATTCGTTGCGATTGTGGAAGATGGAGTATCGAACAAAGCATAGTTAGGGAGGTATGAGGGTATGACTGGGGGGGGGGGGGGGGGGAGGGGGTTGAATCAAAGCTGTAGGCTCTTCCTTGGTGGCTACTGTAGAAATAGATCAAGACTTCACGACAACTAGCAGGTTTAAACGGGTGGGTGTTGTAATAGATATGTAGAGGTGGAGGTGATGAGGCTTGCACAGGATAGATTAGTATTGAGAGCTGCAGCAAACCAATCTTCAGACTACCACAGCAACAACAAAAAGGTCATAAGATGGAAACAATTTTGCATCATAGTATCTCCCTCTTTCCACTCCATGCAGTTTTCACTTATGGTAATGTGGCGTGTGTACAGAGATTTATCGGGTGTTGTTATTTTTTATTGTACTGTATTAACAGGATTTATCAAGAGTGGTGATAACATCAATTTGTGACAATAAATCTTTGTCATGTGCAATCTATAATACTGTTGTTCCATTTGTAATAAACAATTTCTTTGGTGCTGTTTTCCCAAATAAGCCTAAATTTTACTGTTATTCACATGGACAGAGGCAGAGTAAGACATGGGAGATAACTTCAGCTGATCTTCGAAGATCAGTTTCTTGAGACAGAGACAGTGTCATTATTATTATTGTTATTGTTATTATTATTGTTATTATTATTATTATTATTATTATTATATTGAATTATTGTTAATTAATATCCCCTTAAGGAGAGCAGTAAAGCACCATCAATTTTCAAGGCTTTTTTTCTGTCTCTTTCATTTGTCTTTCAAAAACTTCTCATATATTCATTGTGATTCCTCTTCCTCTCTTCTGTACCGTCGTTCCCCGTTTTCTTCTCTTTCAATATCTGCTGAAATTTCTGTTTTCCAGTTTTTTACTCTGTATTTTTTCCTGTCTGTGATGTCTTCTGTGGAGATGTTTTGTTTCTTGAGGTCCTCCATGGTTTCCTATACCCAGTTGGTTTTCACTTTATTGGCCATAACTATATAAAAAATATTCTTGGTAAGTCTGTTTTTGTGCATAATTTGTATGTGTCTCTAGAACCTTGTTCTTCTTTACCTGGTGTTGTTTTTAATCCTCTGTTTGTATTTATACAGTTCTTTTGTCAATATGTTTATCCAGATCCCTTCTCTCTGAACTGGCCTGTAGATCTTTCCTTCTGTTTTTCCATCTCTTTGATTTTTGTTCTTCCCTTCATTGCTGTTGTTCTGAGGTGTACAAGGCCTGTGTTAACTACTGTACTACAGTGTCTTAATTTGGCATTGATGGAAAAACTTGTTTTGTTATAATTGTTCCATATAAGTCTGAATACCTTATGTAGTTTTGTGATTCTTTTTTCATTGGATGTTGAGTTCAGTCTTATTTTCTGTGTAATCTCTTCCAGGCACTGGAAACTTTGTTCATGTGATATCTTTCCATACTTTGTTACCAGTGGGTGTCTGTCTCTTTACATTGTGTCAATGTACAAGTTTTTTTCATGTGAGATTTGTAGTCCCATATTGATTGAGATTTGATAAAGAGTTTGTAGAGCTTTTTTGTCTTCTTTTCCGTTATTTGTTATTATGGCTATATTATCAGCAAAGGCCAGACATTTTATCTACATGTGCATATATATTCCGCAAGCCATGGTGTGGTGTGTGACATGATCTGACTACACGTAGAGTGCAATCTTTGTTTGGCACGGCACTTGGAGGGCAACGGTTCAGTCTTCACCCATCTGTCTCTTTTGTCGCATGTCCTGATTATTTTCTCCAAAACTGAGTTAAATAGAGTAGGTGATGGCCATCCTCATGCCTCACTCCTGTCTTTACTTTGAACGGTTCATAGATCTCTCCCATGAACTTCACTTTCGATATTGCATTTTTCATGTTTCTAGTCCTATTAACATCAAAGATAATGATAATGTGCAAGAATAATGTAAGGCTAGCATCTTTTTAGTAACATGTTTCTGCTTATACAGCTTATATTGTACAACTGGAAATACAATGTCAATTTTGTTCTGATGACAACACATGTCACCTGGGAATAGTAGATGTACTGGCAATGGTTTCAGTGTCATCCGCCAACAGATAGTGTAATGGCATAGCTATCAGAGTGCTATATGTGTCTACCCTTTAATAGGAAATGCTCACAGCCAGTGTGATGCAGACATGTGAAGCAAGCAGGCAACCATGCCAGGAAGGCACACTCGTGATTCTTATAGCCAACGAGTGAGTTTAAAAAGGGGTCAAATTGTGGGCTTCCGAGTGGCAGGATGGTCCTTTCGGGGGAATTGCCACACAAGTTGGACATGCTGCGTCAGTTATGCAACGTTGCTAGTATCAGTAGTCACGTGAACATTCTCACACACGTAGTCGAGGTTTTGAACATCCACACAGCACAGATGCTCACTAGGATTGTTGTACTGAAAGGGCAGCAGTTGCAGATCGTACGGCTACCGCAGCACAGATAAAAGGTCTTGTGAGCCCCAGAAGTGTCAACACAAACTGTTGCAAAGCAGTTATTGCCAGTTGCGTTACGGACGTGCACACATCTATCCCGTCTTCCAATCGTGCCTCAGCACTGACATGCATGGCTCGAGTGGTGCCATCAGAGGATCTCTTTGAGGATGGCATGGCACGCCATGGTCGTAAGTGATGAAAGCAGATTCTGCTCGCACACAAGTGATGGTCATATCAGCAAATGACATAAATCTGGTGAGCACTCTCTTGTAGAGTGCATTCGTCCAAGATACAGTGGCCCCACCCCACGCCTTATGGTCTGGGGTGCGATAAACTACAACTCTCATTCGTCTGTGGTGTTTCTGCACTTGGTACATGCAGAATGATGTTACACCTGTTATTTTTGCATTCTTGCAACTGGAAGGTAATGTACTGTTCCAACAGTATAGTGCTGACCCACACGCTGCCCACGAATCTCAGTGTTCTCCGAAAGATGAGCAGTGACTTCCCGGGCCAGCATGTTCTATGAGTTTGTCTCCAACCGAGCACATGTGGGAACATGGGATGAGAAGTGACTCGTGCAACTTGTCAACCAACAACTCTTACATAACTATGTGAACAGATTGAGCATGTGTGACATAATTTATCTCAGGACAGTTTTTGCCATCTGTACTATCGACTGAATGCCATAGTCAGTGCCTGCATTGTCACCAGTGAGGGCTACACGACATACTAATGTGTGTGTTTTGGCACGGGTCGATACATGCTAGCTGAGAAGCATTTGCAGTATTGATCTGTAAATGTGATCATTTCATGTACTCCATATGCACTGTTGCAACATTAAATCTGGAGTGAATTTTCTTCTGGCAGTGGGCACAGACTTTTACCTCACAACTTTGATACATTTTACTTTTTCTTTTTCTTAGACTTTATCCCCTGCTATCACAGTCTCAGCATGTTAATGTGGATTTGGCAGTATTAGTGGTAAATTGTGGCCAGATGCCCTTTCCATGCCACCTCCCCCCCTCCCCTCCCCCCTTCCAACCCACACCAGGATGAAAGTTATGTACCCTGTATCTGTATGTATCTAATATTATCGTGTGTGAAAGTGTGAGAATGTTTTCAAAATGTTTGAGGATCATGTAACTGATGTGGGGTGTGCATACCAGTCTGCTATTCATCTAGTCGGATGTGGACAATAGCCTAAAAACCATGTCAACACTGGCTCTAGCTGCATGCTAACGTTGGCATCTACCCAGGGGTATTACAATTTCAATAGAGTACAGTAGAGTTTTAATGATTTATACAATATTTTTATGTCATAAATTTTAGAAAATTGATTGAAGATGTCTTTCTGTTGTTGTTTAATTTATGATATAGCCGCAACAGAAAATCCAACAGAATATGTTAATTATTCTGGTCTTGTTCATTTCCGTATTTGTTCTGTGTTAAAGTAATTTTTCAGACGCATACAACATAAATGTTAAAGTAAGGTCTATGATGGCAGGCAGTGACTGGGATGTTGTCCTGACAGCAGGTAGGGTGCAGCCTTTGTTCACCGTGGCACTAGGAGGGAGAGGGTTATGTCCTATCGCCCCAGCTTCGTTTTACCCCTGGGAAACATCCCCAGGAGTCATCTGATAGCAGGTTGGTGTCACCTGGGGCCATCCTGCAGTCACTGGAACAAGGAAAAATCCCCACCTTTTATGTTTTATGGGTAATCGAGCCCAGGACCACCTGATTGGAGTCTAGTGTGCTACCCACTAGACCACCACATACACCGTGCTTATGGGATATGAAATGTCTGCATCTATATGACTACTCTGCATTTCACAACTCAGTGCCTGACAGAGGATTTATCAAACCACTTTCATACTGTTTCTCTACTGTTCCACTCTTGAACAATGTGTGGGGAAAAGGAACACTTAAATTGCTCTGTGTGATCTCTGATTTGTTGTGTTTTATTATAACGATCATTTTTCCCTATGAAGGTGAGTGCTATGAAAACGAAAATGTTTGTGTATTTGGAGGATGAAGTTGGAGACTGGAATTTTGTGAAAAGATCTTGCCACAGCAAAAAAGTATTTCTTTTTGTGATTACCATCTCAACTCGCATATCATGTCCGTGACTCTCTCTCTCCTAATATATTACAATAATACAGACTGAGCTGCCCTCATTTTGGCTTTGATTTCCTCCATCATTCGTATCCCATGGTGTACTTGTGCATTGTCATCTTGAAACACAACCAATGATCATCCAAATGTTGACTATATGACAGGACAGTAGGTTCGAGGATCCTGTCATCAAATTGCACAGCCCTCAAATAGCCTCACTAGAAATGAGATTTGTCAGACATCTGTATACCATACTGGCCCAAAACATGACCAATCCATCTGCCTGCTAAACTTAAAAGACTGGACTGCAGGTCTGAAACTCATTTTTCACTGGAGCGGACACAAATGAACAAGAATTCTCTGTGGCTCTGAACAGTAGCTGAGCACAAGCAGACACCATTATGTTGCATATGGTTAGCATTGACAGGTGTTCACTCATGTTCTGCCCATTATCAGTCTTTCGATGAACTGTCAAACGGAGTCTCCATCATCTCTGCATTGGTGAGAGCAGGAGAGAAAGAGCTAAATTCTGGTGTTTCATCAGTGAACTTTTGTCTTCAACTCAAGATCTTTGAGCAGCAGAATGGTCTGAAGAGAATGTAATGTTTCTGATAACAGAATAGATGCTCGTGAATTCCAAGATGTCCACGCCATAAATGCCAAATAAAAAGAAATACAATTGACAGAGTGTTTCCGAGGTACTGGGAACATGAGAAAGATGATAATTACAATAGATACTTTCATCAGCCAGAAATGGAGTGAATAAGCACGAGCTTCGTATTTGTTTTTATTAAAAAAGAACAGCACAACAAAGTTCCTTGAAAGTAAACATGTACAAAAATGTATCTATCATGCCGATTAAAATCACGTACATACCCCACAAGCCACCTTAGTAATTTCTTGCCCTGTTCCACTGACAAATAGTGCTAGGAAAAATTATAGTCTATATGCCTCTCTACAAGCCCTAATTTCTCTTGTCTTTGTGGCCTTTACGTGAATTGTAAATTGGTCGCTGTAGGATCGACCTAAAGTCAGCTTCAAGTACGAGGTACCTAAATAGTTTAATGGTGTTTTGTGAAAAGAATATCATCTTCCCTCCAGGGGTTCCTATTTGAGTTCCTGAAGCATCTCTATAATACTTATGTGCTAGTCAAACTTACTGGTGACAAATCTCTGAATTGGTTCAATGTCTTCCTTTAATCCAATGTCATGCAGATCCCAAACACTCAAGCAATGCTAAAGAATGGGTCACACTTGTGTTGCGTCCTTTACAGATAAGCTACACTTTCCTAAAATTCTTGCAATAAACCAATTTGGCCATTTGCCTTCCCTACAACCAAATTTGCTTGTTTCATGTCTTACTGCTTTTTAACATTATGCCTAGGTATTTAATTGACATGACTGTCAAGCAGCATACTACTGATGCTGTATTCAAACATCATGGGATTTTTTTTTCCTTCTCATCTGCATTAACCTACATTTTTGTAATATTTACAGTAAGCTTCCATTCATCTCATCAATCACAAATTTTGTCTAAGTCATCTTATATCCTCCTATAGTCACTCAATGGCGTCATTTGCTCATACACAATAGCGTCATCAGCAAACAGCCACATAGTGCTGGCCACGTTGGCTGTCAGATCCTTAATGTACACTTATTAGCCAAAACATTATGACCACTGCCCACTGCGAGTTGGATGCTGCCTGGTGGCATTGCGGGCATGTGATGCAGTAACAAAAATATGTAAATAGAGCAGACACAGATGGGGGCTCACTTTAGGGAAGATATGGGCTGCAAATGGGGAAATCAGTTGAGATAAGTGATTTTGATAAATGGCAGATTATTATTATGCTGAGCCTGTGACACACATCTCAAAAGCGGCAGTGCTGGTCAAATGTTCATGAGCTATCTATCACTAGGTGCTAAATGGTTAGACATCCATGACTCTTCACAGTACTTGGGGTTTGGAGGCATGTCTGGCTGCAATGTGGATAGATGGTGATTTGTAGCAACTCTGCTGAAAGAGCACAATGCTGGTGCACGCACAAGTGTTCCATAGCACACTGTTCATTGTAAATTCTGGAACACGGAGCTCCGCAGCAGACCACTCCTACATGTTCACATGTCTACCCAACAACATCATCAGTTGTGATTGCAGTGGGCACAGGACCATTCGGATTAAACCATCAATCAATGGAAATGTTGGCTTTTTGGGTGAATCCCATTTTTGCTACACTAGATTGCTAGCTGTCTCCACAAAAACCATCATTGAGGTGAATGGCAGCTCCAAATGTGCAGCACACCATGTATGCCGGCTGGTGGGAGCAGCATTATGCTTGGGAGACATTCTCCTGCACTTGCATGTAGTAATCGAAGACATGCTGACAGCTGTGAATCACCTATTTCCCTTCATGCTTGATGTCTTCCCCGTCAGCAATGTCATCTTTCAGCAGTGTAAATGTCTGTGTCTCAGAGCCAGAATCATGCTACAGAGGTTTGAAAAGCATTATAGTGACGTCATGTTGATGTCTTGGTGGCCAAATTTGCCTGATGTAAACCAAAAGAACCCATCTGGATCGCTATCGAGCATCTTTACCACGTATGCAAATCAGTGATATGTTATTTACGTGAATTACAAGACCTGTGTGTAGACATCTAATGCTTCATACCTCCTCAAACCTAACAACAAGCTGTCTGATCCCTGATATGCAGAATCAGTGATGTATTTTGTCCCAACGATGGACAAACAGGCTATTAAGCAGGTCATAATGTTTTGGACCACCAGTCTAAACAGGATGTTACAAAAAGGTACGGCCAAACTTTCAGGAAACATTCCTCACACACAAAGAAAGAAAATATGTTATGTGGACATGTGTCCGAAAATGCTTACTTTCCATGTTAGAGCTTATTTTATTACTTTTCTTCAAATCACATTAATCATGGAATGGAAACACACAGCAACAGAATGTACCAGCATGACTTCAAACACTTTGTTACAGGAAATGTTCAAAATGTCCTCCGTTAGTGAGGATACATGCATCCACCCTCCGTCGCATGGAATCCCTGATGCGCTGATGCAGCCCTGGAGAATGGCGTATTGTATCACAGCCGTCCACAATATGAGCACGAAGAGTCTCTACATTTGGTACCGGGGTTGCATAGACAAGAGTATTCAAATGCCCCCATAAATGAAAGTCAGGAGGGTTGAGGTTGGGGGTGTGTGGAGGCCATGGTATTGGTCTGCCTCTACCAATACATTGGTCACCGAATCTGTTGTTGAGAAGCATACGAACACTTTGACTGAAATGTGCAGGAGCTCCATCGTGCATGAACCACATGTTGTGTTGTACTTGTAAAGGCACATGTTCTAGCAGCACAGGTATGAAATCATGATAACATGCTCCATAGAGCGTAGGTGGAAGAACATGGGGCCCAATCAAGACATCACCAACAATGCCCGCCCAAACGTTCACAGAAAATATGTGTCGATGACGTGATTGCACAATTGCGTGCAGATTCTCGTCAGCCCACTCAAGTTGACTGTGAGAATTTACAATTTGATCATGTTGGAATGAAACCTTATCCGTAAAGAGAACATTTGCACTGAAATGAGGATTGACACAATGTTGGAGAACCATTCGCACAAGTGTACCCGTGGAGGCCAATCAGCTGCTGATAGTGCCTGCACATGCTGTACATGGCACGGAAACAACTGGTTCTCCTGTAGCACTCTCCATACAGTGACGTGGTCAACGTTACCTTGTACAGCAGTAACTTCTCTGACACTGACATTAGGGTTATCGTCAACTGCACGAAGAATTGCTTCGTCCATTGCAGCTGTCCTTGTCGTTCTAGGTCTTCCCCAGTCGCTTAGTCATAGGTTGGAATGTTCCGTGCTCCCTAAGACGCCAATCAATTTCTTCGAACGTCTTCCTGTCGGGACACCTTCGTTCTGGAAATTTGTCTCGATACAAACGTACCGCGCCATGGCTATTGCCCAGTGCTAATCCATACATCAAATGGGCATCTGCCAACTCTGCATTTGTAAACATTGCACTGACTGCAAAACCACGTTCCTGACGAACACTAACCTGTTGATGCTACGTATTGATGTGCTTGATGCTATTACTGTAGAGCAATGAGTCGCATGTCAGCACTAGCACCGAAGTCAACATTACCTTCCTTCAATTGGGCCAACTGGCGGTGAATCGAGGAAGTACAGTACATACTGACGAAACTAATATGAGCTCTAACATGGAAATTAAGCATTTCCGGACACATGTCCACATAACGTATTTTCTTTATTTGTGTGTGAGGAATGTTTCCTGAAATTTTGGCTGTACCTTTTTGTAACACCCTGTATAGAGAATGAGAGTGATCCTATCATACTTCCCCGGGGCACTCCTGAGAATAACCCCAATACCCCTGCCTCTGATGAACACTCACCATCAAGGACGACATTCTGGCTTCTACTACACGAGAAGTCATCTCGAGCCATTCACATATCTTGAAACCTAATCTGTAATTTCAGACCTTCATCAACAGTCTGCAGTGGCGCACTGTGGCAAACACGTTCTGGAAATAACAATGTGGTATCTGCCTATTCCCTTCATCCGTGATTTGCAGGATATCTTGTGAGAAAGGGGCAAATCGAGTTTCACACGAATGATGATTTCTAAATCTGTGCTGATTTGTGAACAGAAGCAGAAGGATATTGGTTTGTAATGATGTGGGTCCGTTGTTTTACTCTTCTTATATACAGGAATTACCGTGCTTTTTTCCAATTGCTTAGGACTTTGCATTAAGCAGGAAATTACAATAAATGCATGCTAAGAACAGGACCTATGCCATAGTGCACTATTTGTCGAGAGACCCATTGCTGAAATTTTGACATTATGTTGGCTAGACAGTAGGTTGGAGGATTCAGTTCTGATACTGCACAGCTCTCAAATTATACTTACTAGTTATTAGAGGCATTTGATATCCATAGGTGACACCAGACCAAAACCAGACTGACTCAACTATGTGCTGAATCTGTGGGTCTTCACACTTGAGACATTCATTGGTACCTGGCCATTTCCGCACCCTTCTACAAGGATCATCAGGTATCAAAGAAATGCTTCACATATTGTGAAAGGAATACAATACCACTGATCCAAGTTCCGCTGGAGGACACTCTGTATCACCACTAGTAATTTCCTTTCCTGTTGCACCACAAACAGAGTGAGGGCAAAATGACTTGTCTATATGCCTCTGAATGAGCCCTAATCTCTCTAAACTTGTCTTCATGGCCCTTACATGGAATGTACATTAGTCGCAGTAGATTGTTCTGCAGTCAGCGTCAACAGCCATTTCTCTAAATTTTCTCACTAGTGCTCCTCAAAAAGAATGTCGCTTTCCATCCACCGGTTTCCAAGTACACCACAATTCTTTGTGCACTACATTCCCCGGGGGTTTGTACTGTAGTACATAATGGACACCTAGAGACCCCACTGAATGTGTCGAGATGGTTGTGTACCGTGTGAGTCAACACAGCTCTCCCCATTATCTGCAAAAAAAGTCACAGTGCAGTTACAGTAAGTTCCCGAGGTACTACCTGTCAGCTATAATTTGAAGTTAGCAGTCGTCAGTTGTTGTTGGCTCTGAGCAATCTCTGTAGTGCTGATTTTTAACATTTTGTTACTGCAAAGGCTGTGGAATGTTCATATGACGCCGCTGTAGCGTTTGCCAATTGTGTGGTAACTTTCCATGCTGACAAACATTCTGACTGTAAAGTAACAGTGCTTGGGCAGTCTTTAAGCATCAACGCTTTAATCCCTTTGCAAAGTCAAATTTTTTAATGTTATATTGGACATGTGATCAGTTTGTTTATTTATTTATTTTTGTAATTTTATTTTTGTGGTTTAGGACAAAAACTGTAGTGGTAGTGTATTTCTCCTAGAGCCCTTTTGTGAGCTGCTATTTTCCTCTGTGAAAATGAGGCAATTTTTTTTTCCAACTACACAAGTGATGATAGCAGTGATCTGACAATAAACAAAAACTGTTTGTTGCAGCAATTTTTATGCATCTGGTAAAGTGTACTATCACAAGATAGCAGGTACATCTACAGATGGTAATATATATTCCCAAAAGCTTAGTAAAACCACTAAGTGGTTGGCAAGTATGCTTCCCGAGATTCACAAAAGACATAATTGAGTAATACCGTATTTACTCGAATCTAAGCTGCACTTTTTTCCGGTTTTTGTAATCCAAAACACCACCTGCGGCTTAGAATCAAGTGCAAAGTAAGCGGAAGTTCTGAAAAATGTTGGTAGGTGCCGCCACAACTAACTTCTGCCGTCGAATATATGTAGCACTACACAGGCATGCTTTTCAGGCACAAAGATAAATACTGGTGCCAAAACCTATGCGTCAGTAAACAAACTAAAAAAAAACAGAGCTTTTTTCTCTGCCCCGAGTTTCGACCACTGCATTTTCATACTTTATCCAATGAAGTAAATACAAATCCCGTATTCTTCATCTCTGAATGTTGCAGCCTTTCAATGTACTTCGAAAATCCGACTGGAAGACTGTTTGGGATGTTTGTCAATATGGCCAAGTCTACGTTCTGAATTTTTGTCCTACCTGTGACAAGAGATGGTTGTTAATAGCAACTTTTATGAATTGTGAATCACATGCAGTATTCTCTTCACCATAAGAATAATACGAATGTAAACATTTTGCCATGTATTCCTACGTGTTTCCTGCTATCTCATTTAAATCCTGTCTTCCTAATAAACTACGAAACTAGAGTGAGACAACAGCAAACGCGGAAGAATATATATATCATGTCATGTTTATATTTGTATTATTCCTATGCTGAATAGTGATACAGTCAGAAATGAAGCATGGCAACTGACTAGATTTTTAAACCTAAGATGGTTCTAATTTCTGTGCAGAATGTAATGCACTAAAGAGGCGTCTGCAAAAATTTTCAAACGGAGAAAATTTTTGGCTAAACTTTCGTTTGGAACATCTATCATATGCAGTCTACTATATGGTTCTTGTTGAACATTATCAAAGAAACCAGCAGTGTAAGTAACAACAAATAGCAGTCTCTTGCCATTGTTTTGCTGATGAGACGATTCCTCTCTCTTTTTTTTTTTTTTTTAATTGTAAGCAGCAGTATCGTGCGCAAAAGCAAGCCATCCCGCGAGTGGCGACAGGCCGTAAACACGCATAATCAGAATGTGACAAACAATGCATGGCACAGTATGATATTGCATTTTGAGCTTGGAGTGACGGAAACACCTATAACAAAGAGAACGGCACTTATCAGATAAAAGAAAAATAAGCAATCAATTCAAACCAGACGAAGCACGTGAAAAAGGCTCTCTAGTATAAATATGGACGGAGAGCCTGACGCATAGCAATGACTACATGGTAAAGCTTAACTGCTAAGTTTACCACACGCACCAAACTACTGTAGCTGTATCATCATTCATTCGACCTAAATTGTCTCATATTACAATGGACCAACGTTGTTTCGGTTTGGAGATGTGGTCTAAGACGTTTCTCCTCCTTAAATTTCGAGTCACAAATTTCAAGTGCTGCTTAGATTCGGGAAAATTTTTTTTCCTTGATTTCGAGTCTCATTTTTCAGGTGCGGCTTAGATTCGAGTGCGGCTTAGATTCGGGTAAATACAGTAAGTGTACTTCCCAAACCATTTTGAGAAACTATTTTGATGGAAAGCATATTTTCCTAGAGCCATTAAAACACTGTTATTTGGTGGGCTGTATATTTCTCACAGCACTAAAAGCTATATTTCATAACAAAAAGAAAGTAAACTGGTGCAGCGGACTATCACTGGATGCCAGGAGCATGCAGAAGTGGTAGTTCCTTTCAGAAGCAGTTGCAAATATATGTGCCACCAAATAATGTTGTTTTGAAGGCCACTGGGAAGTATGCTTGCTACCAAAGTAATTTTTCCGTGATACAAGGGGAATATACTTACCACAAAATTAATTTCTTTTTTGGACTGCAGAAAAGATACTTACCACCAACTGACCATACTTACCACTAATTTAGTTGTTTTACTCTGCTCTTGGGAAAATGTTGTACCTCCTCTGGATGTGGTTGACCTTTTGTGATAATATGCTAAACAACTGGTGTCTGTTTGTCATGATATCAGTGCTGTTGTCACTTGTTACAACAGAACACATTGTTTCATTCTGCAATATATGCTGTTGTGACTTGTCTCAGCTCGTTTCTTTAAGTAGTGTTAAATGAAGTTTCTAGGATTGTAAAATAGATAGTCAAATAAAAACAGAAAATTCCTTTTTTTCACATGTAGTAGTAACTCTTAACAGCTTACTAAAGACAGTGGGAAGTATACTTACCACTATAGTTTTTTGCTCCTAAATCACAAAAATAAAATAATCAAAAATTAAATGTAGTTGATACTTCAAAAATGATACCAAAACAATTAACTTTACAGGGCTGCTACAAAAAATGTGCCCACAAATGGGTTAAAAACAAAGTATGCAAGCTGTGGGGGCAGTGTGAAACTTTTTTAAGCACTGTATTTGAAAAATATTATTCATTTTGTTCCACTTCTAGAAAGAAAATTGGACGGATAGCTGACTCCATAAAAATTAATACATTTCATACTGTGCTCGAGCACAGGCAATAAAAAACTGTGAGCAAACATGATGTGTGTACTTGTTGCCTCACGGTCTCCTGCAAAACTGAGGTGCTTGAGTAAGCTACATCACACTGCTTCGTTGTGTGCTTGTTGTCAAGCCGGTTTATGAAGTACACATCCCCCTTCATTTCTATATAACTTTGTTTTGAATGCACTGTACAAGAATATTGAATACCTTGAAAATTATCGAGTTCAGCCATTCATTCACATGTAATATTCCAACAGCTCCATCACCGATGAGAGCCTTCAGGGGTGTAAAACGAGTAAGTGAGAAGTGCCACTGAACTACTAACAACCATTTTCATCTACTACTAATCTGCTCACATTAATCATTATTCAAGGGGATTAGTTCTACATCATTTTATTTTTATAAATATACAGAGAAACAACTACTTGAAAAAAGCCAATGCTCTGCTACTTAAACTGCTCTGCCACTATTTTGATTTAATACTTCATGCTAAATGGGCATTTAATTTTACACAGGACACTGTCATCTAAACTTATTCTGATAAATTCATATACTTCCTTCCTGTGCAATGCCCTTTATGCTGTCAATGCCACGTTGGGACCGGTACAGTAGTTTCTGTTCCGTAGAGAACCAACCGTACCTGCACATAGGCTATTATTATGATGGAATCACCACTTCAAAAGGTTTTCCAAAGCTGCTGCCAGCTTCCCTCTGTGGAGTAAACCATCTACCATTCCTGTCTGCTCCTAGAGAATATGTTGCATTGCTAAATATGGTTTTCTGTTAGAAAGTGTTTGTGTGTTGTGTGTCTGAGGTGGGACAGGTAGGTAAATTCACATATCCAGGTTAATTATTGGTGGACTGGCTAATAAAACATTTTTTACTTTAATTTTGAATATTTGGGGATTTCCAGATTGCTCCTAATGTTGGCTGGCAGATGTTAAAAGGGTGTTGCACCTGAATATAAAACAGTTTTCTTAACCCTAAGCTTCAATGCATATTCTCTATGGAAATTATTTATATTGTGATTGTTATGGTTGCAAACTTTGCAATTAATGCTAAATTCTCTCTTGTCCATTTGAGCAGCTCAGAGGTCAGCATATCTTGCTGCTATGTGGAGGACCCAGGTCCAATTCGTGGTAATGCCTTTTTCTTTAAAGGGCGAAGCTACTCCACACCCACACTGACATGGTGACCATCACCAAAGTTCTATCATCACCTCCGTTAGCTTCGTTACAATTGAGAAGTGCACAGGATGTGAGGTCATGATGTTGTCCGTAGGATTACCCACTTATACAGTCACTTTGAGGTGATAGAAGTGGTCGAGAAGTGAGCAGAAGGTAGCAGTTTTAAGGGCAGAGGGAGAAAAGTGCCGAGGCAAGCACCAAAGGAAAAGAACTTCTGCAATAGTCTGGACAGATAGTAAGAGCAGTAGCAGTTTCTTTCTGTCTGCAAGGGTGAGGTTGTTGTTAGTTTTGGGTATTGTGCGATGCTCGATACCATTGTCGCAGCTTAAAATACTCTTTACAAGTGTCAGTCCTATTGAGGAGGGGTACTCCTGGGCTATGCACCTGAGTGTCTCCTGGGCCACCTGCAGCATCTGTACTTGTAACATGCCAAGGTCGTTATACGAGTGGTCAATTGGCCATAAAGAGGTTTGGTTGGATATGTTTATGTTTAGTGTGCAATACTGCTTTCCCGTATTGTCAGTTGGTCAGCTAGATATTTGCAGCTGGCAATGCCATTTAGTTTTGCTGTAATGCAGGGATTCACCAGTGTTTATTTTGTCTGTGAGCTTGTGCTGTCAACAGGTGATTAATTGTCCCTAGATAGAAGTGTTTTTCAGCGTTTGTGTTTTCACCTGTGGTTGTGGTCGTAGTTTCCCAGGTTAAGAATGAAGTGATTGTCAGAGTGTCTCAAGTTCCTGTACAGTCGTGTGGTGAGTTTTTTGAATATCTGTGTGTGAGTTTCAAGGCAGTATTCTCTGTGAAGGTCGACAGTGTGTGTGGACTGTGGTGCACTTCGTTCTGTATCACCTGTAGGCGGCACAGGCGGTCAGAGCCACGTAACCCCAGACTGCAGCTGCATGTATCATCATGGGTCTAATCAGTATCATGTACACGGACCTCGATACCCTCCTATTCAGTGTGCTTTACCTGTTGAGCTTAGAGTAACACTGTTTGAGCCTTGCATTTGCTCAGTTGGCCTGTCACTGAAGTATATGACTTTAACACTGAAACGTATTGGGCGTGTGTGTAGTGTTATTTGTCTGCAGTCTTAATGTGGGGTCCTGCCCACTCATCTTGTATAGGGTGCCTAAAGGATGCTGCATTCTCAAAATGCTATACAACAATTCAAGCAAACAACATTAATAGTTTTTATTACAAATAAGAAGCTAGACAATGCTTAACCTGGAATTTACAATGGTGTCGCAAGCAATAGGCGACATGCAGTATAAATGCGAGTCCTTTGCTATATACAATGTTCGTGCAAGTTTGACACACAGTTTGTGGATCACTAATAACTGTTATTGTAGCATTCAGCGCTAGGCCTGTTCGTATACTGTCCTAATCCTGTCCAAATACTGAGTGGCCGAGGCTGGCAGGAGTGGCACTTATATTCTCTTTGTCTAGGGGCCTGCTCCCGTCGTGGTGTGGTCCTTGCCAGTGGGCTATTGGCTGACGGTGTGTTCACTGCCTTCTTAGCTCTTGCAATCTTAATTTTCATTCCAGAGCTTGTGGGTATGCCAGAACACTTAATGTTTGTGCAGTTGTTATGGTTTGTCAGTGAACAGAACTGCTTCACACTTGTCGCATTTGCTTTAACACACTGTCATTCCAGCTAGGCAGTTTTGTTTGCAGTTGCGAATTATGCCTGATGGTTTTCAGTCTTGCACTAGGATGGTAGTGTCATCTGCGTAGATGGTTGCCATTGTGTTTTGTTCAGTTGGAAAGTCAGTGACGTAGAGATTAAACTAGAGGGGCCCTTGGATGCTGCCTTGGGGTACTCCCACTTGTATACTGTGTTGTGTTGACTGTTTGCCCTGAATGTCGGTGTTGAAGCTTCTGTGGGTGAGATATGAGTGTGTAAGATGTACGAGCTCGTCGGAGAGACTAGCAGTGCAGAGTTTGCGAATGAGACGATTGTGCCATTGATGACTGAAGACCAGGATCAGCGCTCCTGTAGCTTTGTTGGTGTTGGGGGTGTGTGTAATATGTACTACTACATGGAGGAGTTGTTGTGTTGTGGAGTGGTGATTGCTGAATCCAAATTGCTCCAGTCTCAGTGAGTCATTGGTGTTGCAGTGCATAGTAAGATGTTTGAGAATCATCTTCTCAACAATCTTATTCAGGGAGCTCAGCAGGCTGATGGCTCCGTAATTTTGTGGTAGGGAGTGGTATTTCCCTGGCTTCCTGAACATCAGGACAGGGAAGTGTTGATGTTGTAGAATGGTATTCGTCATATGTGTGAGATGCTCTATAGCTTTATTCGTGAACTCCTGGGTGACACGGTTTTGAAAGTGATTGGGACCAGGAGCTTTTCTAGCTGTTTTGTGCTTAATAACCTGTGTAATTTCATGTGTAGCAGTATGTATTGTTACATTGCACTTGGGCTGGGTTACAAGCCGTGTAACCTCCTGGTCCATTTCAAGTAGCAGTGCTGGATTGGAAGGAGCCAGATTCAGTGTGAATGATGTTGCTAGTGTTCTGGTCATCAGCTCATGCTTCTCCTCCATGGAGAATGCTGGTCTGTAAGGTATTTGTAAACTTGGTGTGTAGTATTTCTTCTTGGTGGAGTGGACAGCTATTTGCCACACTCCAGGTCATGTGGTGTGCAGCCCTGCGAGTGTATTGTCCCAGTTTGTGGTTTTAAAAGTTTTAATTTAGCCTGTATGATCCCCTGGAGCCTGCTAATATGCTGTTTGTACAGCCAGTATCTCCCGAGATGATCTCTCATTGACATTGGCCCCTGTATTTCTGGGAGCAGGGCCATTTGAGCATTCTTGTGGTATAAGTACCTTAATGGTACCTGCTATTGCATCCTGAACTGCGGTGGTAAGGGCTTTGACAGCTTCAACAAGTTTCCTGCTTTGTGTAATTTTGGGAATTTGTGGGATATGACTTTTCAAGCATTTCCTTGAACAATGCCCGATGTCCACACGTCAGTTGGACAATGAGCTCATGCTGTCTCCGAGCCATTGCTTCTTGATTTGTGGCAGCAAAGTCCAGATTTAGCTGGTTCATCACTTACTGATAGGTGGCAAAGCAAGACAGATACGTCGAAGGGAACAGATGGCACTCCTGCCTCTTGTGCTGCAGTCTTGCTACGGGTCGTCGGGTGGGATCTGCTCGGTGGATCTGCGTCTCCCAGACATAAGGATACTTTTAAGGATAGAATGTGGGTATGAGACAGTTTTACTTTTTCGTCTGAAAAGACAATTTTGCTTTTTTAGTGTACATACAGAAGAGGGGAGTCCTTATGACTCACTTGTGCAAGATGCAATGCTCAGTGCAAGAGAGCACGGGTGGAAGACAGCAGCCTGTACTGGACAGTGTTGTCCAATGTGAACGTGCCCCGGACACTGAAATACCCTATTAAAGAATGGGAGAGTCACACTGGGGAAGTTCCAACCACAGTTGCAGGAACTTTGAGCCAGAACTCTTGGCCACCTAGCACTGTCAAGTGTGTAGCAGCGTGTGCTTGTTAGTGACACTCCAAAAAGTGTCCTGTGGCATCTACGCCAGTTTTAGCGTATGTGTAACACAAATATCCTCTCGCAGCTACTGCAGGTACAGGGGGAAGGCAGCTGCTCAGCTGTGACTCACCCATAGTACTGCCCGTGGTTTTCCTTGGTGGGAGGACTGGAACGAGGTGCACCAAGCCTTGTGATGCCCATTGAGGAACTGTTGGAGTGAGACGTAGTGACTCTGAGGTCAAGAAAGCTGGCAGTGACCAGAACAGGGTGTGCTGACTCCCGCCCCTCCCCAGATTTTCGACCTTAGCTTAGGAAAGAAAAGAATCATCACAGATCATTAAGGTTCAAAGAACTTGTCTTGAACACTGTAAGGGATCCGTGATCCAACAAACATTGATGCTAGTATCTGATGCCCAGGTCGACAGCCAACAGGAGTAGATTGTCGAGCGCTGCAGTAGGCAGTGAGACTAGTGCTGAGTGCGCAGTAGTATGGTAGAGTGTCGAGTGAGAAGTAGAGCGGAAAAGACGGGCAAGAATGGTGGTCGAGTGAGTTGTAAACGGTAAAATTCACTGGAGTATGACAAGTGAGCACGTCCCCCTGATCGTCGTGGGGTTGACTCTCACTAATGCCGATTCGCGAGTGATAAGAAACAGAAAGTGACAAGTGCCGAATTACGTGTTTCACGTCAACCGCGTCGGCCAGCAACAACCATGGATTGCAGTGAGGATTGTTGTGAATGTTAACCATCAGCATTGCGTGTGACAAAGTACTGAAAATCAGCAATCAATAAAAAGAGATAACCGCAATTAGACGTGTAAGGCAAAGGTAGCAACTGCCTCAGAATTTGTGTGTTAGTAGGAAATATATATCAGTTGTACATCGCAACCTTTGTGATACTTAACAATAGACAAACTTTCAATCATTAGCTATTCCGTCTCAGAACAGCCGCATTCGGTTGAAATACTCCTGAAACCACAGCAGAACAACCAATAGCCTTTCATCCATTAAGCACACGGTCATATATCATAATAATTAATTGTTTGGTGGCTTCGGTAAATTACCCAAAATCCAGTAAAGGGATTAATCGGGGGTGTTTCAACACGAATGCTTAAAAATTCTTTTGTAGTTAACCTATTTTCAGATTATGAAGAGTTCTTTGTTACAGCTTGTATTTTTGTTCCAGGTGTCCCTGAACTTAATGGCTGTAGTGATGTCGTGAAGGCACAAAGTCGGAAGTTGTTAAACCTTCAGAAACAAGATTTTCAAAAGTACTTCTTCTCAGATACCAATATTTCGCCCCTGTTTGTGTCGGATACATAGATGTCTCAGTTGTTGTCACATAATTTGAGTGTAGTGACTGAATCTAGAAAACAGTTTCTTTTGCTTCCCTGTACCTCAAGCATTATGTGCAATGCAGGACTCCTAACAAGACAAACACACAGAGCGCAGCCCTCTGTCTTCTCTTGCCATTTCTGCAGTTTGGGAGCACAGTCCGGAAGTCTGACTCATGTTGACCGGACCTGCAGGGCGAAAATGGTCAACGTGGGTTCGAAGCTGGTGACAGCATGAGCAAAGGTTTTTGTGGGACCCGAACTGATGAAACTCGTACGAGAAAATGGCCTGAAGAAAGGTGACGTACTTAGCATTGCTCGCCTGGCGGGAATTGTGGGGTCCAAGCAGACGTCCAGCCTTATCCCTCTGTGTCATAACATAACTTTATCCTCTGTGGCTGTGGACATTGAACTGGACTCTGCTCTCAACTGTGTGATTATAACTGGCACGGCAAAGTGTAGAGGGCAGATGGGCGTGGAGATGGAAGCTCTCACTGCTGTATCGGTGTCTGCCTTAACAGTGTATGATATGTGCAAAGCTGTGAGTCATGACATTGTGATATCTGAAATAATGCTTCTGGCCAAAAGTGGGGGAACTAGAGGAGACTTCCACCTGACATGAGCATCTGTGTGGGTAAGTGAAATAAGTTAAGTATACCTGGTGTGATGTAGGCAAATTTCAAAGTCTGTTCATAGTTATCATAAATTATACACTCCTGGAAATTGAAATAAGAACACCGTGAATTCATTGTCCCAGGAAGTGGAAACTTTGTTGACACATTCCTGGGGTCAGATACATCACATGATCACACTGACAGAACCACAGGCACATAGACACAGGCAACAGAGCATGCACAATGTCGGCACTAGTACAGTGTATATCCACCTTTCGCAGCAATGCAGGCTGCTATTCTCCCATGGAGACGATCGTAGAGATGCTGGATGTAGTCCTGTGGAATGGCTTGCCATGCCATTTCCACCTCGCGCCTCAGTTGGACCAGCGTTCGTGCTGGACGTGCAGACCGCATGAGACGACGCTTCATCCAGTCCCAAACATGCTCAATGGGGGACAGATCCGGAGATCTTGCTGGCCAGGGTAGTTGACTTACACCTTCTAGAGCACGTTGGGTGGCACGGGATACATGCGGACATGCATTGTCCTGTTGATACAGCAAGTTCCCTTGCCGGTCTAGGAATGGTAGAACGATGGGTTCGATGACGGTTTGGATGTACCGTGCACTATTCAGTGTCCCCTCGACGATCACCAGTGGTGTACGGCCAGTGTAGGAGATCGCTCCCCACACCATGATGCCGGGTGTTGGCCCTGTGTGCCTCGGTCGTATGCAGTCCTGATTGTGGTGCTCACCTGCACGGCGCCAAACACATATACGACCATCATTGGCACCAAGGCAGAAGCGACTCTCATCGCTGAAGACGACACGTCTCCATTCGTCCCTCCATTCACGCCTGTCGCGACACCACTGGAGGCAGGCTGCACGATGTTGGGGCATGAGCGGAAGACGGCCTAACGGTGTGCGGGACCGTAGCCCAGCTTCATGGAGACGGTTGCGAATGGTCCTCGCCGATACCCCAGGAGCAACAGTGTCCCTAATTTGCTGGGAAGTGGCGGTGCGGTCCCCTACGGCACTGCGTAGGATCCTACGGTCTTGGCGTGCATCCGTGCATCGCTGCAGTCCGGTCCCAGGTCGACGGGCACGTGCACCTTCCGCCGACCATTGGCGACAACATCGATGTACTGTGGAGACCTCACGCCCCACGTGTTGAGCAATTCGGCGGTACGTCCACCCGACCTCCTGCATGCCCACTATACGCCCTCGCTCAAAGTCCGTCAACTGCACATACGGTTCACGTCAACGCTGTCGCGGCATGCTACCAGTGTTAAAGACTGCGATGGAGCTCCGTATGCCATGGCAAACTGGCTGACACTGACGGCGGCGGTGCACAAATGCTGCGCAGCTAGCGCCATTCGACGGCCAACACCGCGGTTCCTGGTGTGTCCGCTGTGCCGTGCGTGTGATCATTGCTTGTACAGCCATCTCGCAGTGTCCGAAGCAAGTATGGTGGGTCTGACATACTGGTGTCAATGTGTTCCTTTTTCCATTTCCAGGAGTGTATACACATCGAATTGGCCTGAATATAAGTTGCACCTTTAATTTCGAAAAAGAGAGAAACTTAATTAAAAATAATTTGTCAAGTTGCCCATTTACAAAAGCTTTTCAAAATGTGATTTACCCTTAACCACTTTTTTTGTAGTACACTGTAGATAAATTACACACAAAAACAAAGCTTTCAGTTGCAGTTTTCATGTAAGACACTCCTAACTTCACTAACATTCATTGTTTTGTCACTGTCAGTATTTTTGTCACTCTCCTCCCAAAGTACAGTGCCGCCGCTACAATCCCGGGCATTGCGTGTGCAGCACTTCTTGAACCGTACCTTTAAAAAGCACATCTGTTAGATGAATAACTGTGAGTTTGAAATTTGCAACGTAACTGTACCGAATTCCAAAATTTTCACTCAATGTTGTGCTTCATTGGTGAAGAATAAATTATATTCTTTAGTTAGGGAAAAACTATGCCTGTCCCATTGTCTAAAATAGTGAAACTGTGACAGTGGTAATACAGAGGGGTCCAGAAAACTAGACTCTCTTTGATAGTCAATATTGATGGAACAAAATGGCATAGTGTCAAAATTCTTGCATGGGAGGAAGATCATTTTGTGTGTTCAAAGTGACACCTGTTAGCAGCCAAGCAACATCAATGTTGCTGAATTGTTGACTGAAGTACAGCTGTCAGTGTTGCCAGTGTGGTAGCTGCACAGGATGTCTTGATGGTCTCTCATATCTCATTCAGTGTAGCTGGGTTCTGTTGGTAAACTTTGTTTGTCGAGTTCCCCCATTGGTAGAAGTCGAGAATTGTAAGGTCCTGTGACCTTGGTGGGCACTTGACAGCTCCTCTTCGACTTATCCGTCGTCCAGGTAGATTTTCATCTAAGTAGAATCTGATATCTCTGTGGTGGTGAGGTGGAGTACAGTCTTGTAGGTAAAAATCTTTTGTTTCCAAACACCACTTGGATGGCTAATAAAATCAATGTTTGCAGCATGTGATACACCTCACCATTTATGTACCTTCAAAGAAGAATGGGTCAGAGAAACAATACTATGACGGACAACACCACACATGAACACCAAGTGAAGTAACATGTTTGTCCATGTGAACATGAGAATTTTCAGCAGCCCAATACACGCAGCTATGGCAGTTTACATTACCATTCAGGTTGAATTGTGCCTCATTAGGCCAGATAACCTTCCCTGCAAACCATTCATCTTCGTGAAGCATGCCTTCAGATCACTCGTAGTGCTCCATCCTTCAATTCCAGTTGTCCTCATTCATAGTGTGAAACAATCTTGGAATGTACACTTTCCACTTTGCAGTCTTCAGAATTTATCATGCACTTGATCAGCTTATCCCACTTCCCCATACACCCTGCTTCATAGATTCTTGAGATGATCTAGAAAAATGTTGCAATACAGCAGTGCTGGAACCTGGAGGTTGATGTTCTTGTTCGGAGGACCTTTCCTTGTGCACATTTTAAACAGTATTGTCGGCTTAAAATTGATACCAAATACAATAAATTGGTGTTTCAGTAAAGCCTTGCATTGGTCAAACAATAGTTGTACTTCATTCAGTGCTGCATTGTCATCTGCTGGAAACCCACACTACAAGATCTGTTGGGAAAACAGTGGTTTATGCTACCACTCAAAATTGCAGCCATATAACACATTGTTCCAAAGGTAATAACTATCAGAAAATGTCTACACTTTTCTGGATCCCTCTGTAGTCACTACCTAAATGGGATATCAACAAAGAGAATGTTTGCATTGCTACCTCATACACAACAATTGATTTACAAACTGTAGTGATATTTTTGTTTCATTTCAAACTTAAGAAGAAGCACTACTGTTGAGGTTTCTATGATTCATAAAAGTCCCAGTTTTTATGGGGTGTGCTGTATACTCTAATTTTTTTGGAGATTTTTTGTAGAAATGGTGTATCTTATATTCAGGCCAGTATGGTACCCGGTACCATCCTGTTTTAAGTCTTAATTCAAAATATTTATCTTTCTTTTTCCAATACCTAATCAATTTGAGAGAGATATTTAAAACAAAAAATAAGCACTAGCAAGTACGTTAATTTGCTGTTGTTAAAACTTTTTCTCGTGCATGTTCTCTACAATTTTGATATGACACCACCTGCACTCTTATCTTGTTGCCAGTAAAAAGTGAGTAAGTAGGTCATTAAACTCTCTCTCTCTCTCTCTGTGCCCTCCCCCAGCTGTGTGGTAGCGTCCTCTGTGTTGCTCTATTGTTTCAATTTTTGATGGTCCTGTGCTGTGAAAAGTTGAGGTGAAGTGTTCATTCTTAAATGAATAGTGTGTATCAGCTCTTTTCTCTTAGGATCAGGTTGTCATTGCTGTGTTCATTGATGTAAAATGACACTTTTTTAACAGTTCCTAAAAGGTGCACCACTTCATTGACACTTTTGCTCAGGTGTAGAGCATATTGGCCAGACTAATTTACATGTTTCAGCTTTACACTGTATGGTATCCTCTTTTTTAAAGGCCTATTATCTTTCTTGTGTGTGACTTGTCCAGAGATTGAAAATGTTTTATTTTTTAAGTTACCAATCCAGAACAGGTTTCTGTCAATTTAATTCTTCAGGTTTTTCCAGAAGTTTGCTGAAATTCCCGAGTTGTCCTTTGCACAGTCGGACATCATTGTCTTACTCGCATATTTCGGTGACATTAGTTGTTGCTTTTACAAAGTGCTACTTGAGACTGATCATCAGATGGAGCAGGTCTGTAATTTGTTCCCTCAGCCTTCATGCTTCATCTGCAATCTGCTCTGACAGACACCATCCTCGGGTATCCGTGTTATGTGATATTCCGAGTGTCATCTACACTCACGGGCACGATTCTTGTGTGTTATGTTTTCAGTCCAAGCTGGTTGGTAGAATTCTGTTTGCGGGCTGTCCCTGTTTGGGGACAAGGATCGGCAGGGCATGAAACCCTAATCTTTCATCTTTCAGTTAACTCAAATGTCGAGTGTCACTTTTTTCATGTACTGCGGTTACAAATATAAGAAAATACAAAATGAAAATTTCTCAACATAGTCATGTTTCTTTTCAGTATGTTTCTCAGATCAGTACACTGCAATGTAAATATTCCATTAAAAGAATATATTTTTGATTGTTTCTTCAGTCAAAGATGCATTGCCTTTTTGACTTAACAATCAATGTCAAATCATTGTCCCTCAAACAATGCTGCAGGGGTTTGACAACGTGAGACCATGGCTTTATGGAGGATCACCTAGAATTAGCTGCCGTCTTTTCTGACATGATTTTAAATCAATGCTACCATCACCGTTTCTTTTGCTTAGGGTTTTGAATCTAGGAATGATGCAAACAATCAGCAGTTTATTTCTTTCTTATGTGATCTTGTTTTCTCCTCCCTAGCCCCCTTTCTTCTTTCATTTGGTAGCCTTGAGCAAATTGAATATTCCTGATTTTGTTTGTATTTATTAATCTGTTTGTGCCTCTAATTCTTAAAAGACTTCATTATGACAGTAATACTCTGAAGCAGGAAATTTGGGGAAAAAGAGCTGCATTCATTTATGCTGTTGTAAAATGGAGGAATTGGTTGTAGTTGGAAAATTTAATGCTGGTCTTCAATATTTTAATTGTTATAGTTTGGGGTATGATTGTTGTAATTAGAAAATGAATGTGTGCCTTGTGCACTATGTTGTTACAGTAATTTGGAGTTTATTTTGTACATCATCTGGTGTAAATTATAACATTTTAAGCAAAAACTTCTGTCTCTCAACAGCTTTCTTAATAACACTATTCCAGTAACTGGATATGCATATTGAAATATCTGTGTTGTATATTAGATTCTATAACCTGTACTGAGGCAATATTTTGCGGTTGCAAATTTTCTTGACTATTATTAAGTGTGTGTGTGTGTTGCTTATGCCCTACATACGAGTCCTCCAAGCTACTGATGATCTGACCAATGTACGACATGCCAAAATGCTACGGCTGCATGGGGGGATACAATTAAATCCCATCCCCCCCCCCCCCCCCCAATTATCTCTCTCTCTCTCTCTCTCTCTCTCTCTCTCTCTCTCTCTCTCTTTCAAAGATCGGCAGGTTCAGGAATCTAACACAGAAAGAATTTAATCACGGTTTCTTTTTCATCTCTATCATACAATGTAGTCCAATTTTTTGCTAATACAGAAATAACATTTTGTGATTTATGTTGTGTACTCTTCAAAAGATCTAATGATGTCCTCATTCCTTTCTTATAAACAAAACAAGAAGAAACTGACAATAATTGTCATTAAAATAAAACACAGAACAGTGTTCATCCACACTCTGCAAACCACTATGAAGAGTATGACAGAGGGTACATCTCACTGTACCAGATATTAAAGCTTGTTCATATTTCCTTTCCTCCATCTTGTACTTCAACTTTTCTTCCTTAAACTTATCCTGTTTCTAACTACTCTGATTTGCTTTTGTGGTTAGTGTGAATTTAAACTCAGTTGCCATAAATATCTAATATGTTTTATTGAACAGTGAATGGATTATTTTATATTTCATCTAATGCTGTTCTGCTCTTTGTTACGGCACAAATGGTGTTCCCTACTTTTGTGCAATTTTCACGCAACTTGAAAAAATGGTGAGATAAACAACTAGCTTCATGATTTATTTATGTTTTGAATGTACCACAAATGTTTTGAATGTAACCAAAAATGCTTGTTGTTGTAAAATATACTTTCAACTTGCCTCCTTCACTAGCTGAAAACCTTTTTAGTTTCTCATGTTACCCCTGATGTCTTCTTTTTGGTTGATTCATTTATAATAACATTTTACTGTCCTGAGTAGTACCTGCGTATAAATATAATTTTATTTTTATTTTTAGTGATGTGCATTTTTATGTGCATATTCTTTCAGTCCTGTGTAATGTGAGTCTCTGTTTAATGGTATGGTTATGTTGTCTTCAGACTTAAAGAATTGATGTAGAAATTTATAGTTTTCAGCATGTGGTTCAACAGATCCTAATTGTGTTCCTAAATTGGAAAAGTCCTAAAAACAGAAACTATAAAATAACTGTATAGAAATTTTGGACCACCATTGGTTAAATATTTTACTACCAACCCAAGAAATAAATTGGGAACAATGTGCAGCATCTTATTCAGTGTAAAAGAAAACTCAAATTTAGTTAAAAGTGGACCACTTGAGTTTGCTAAAGGCATAGAATCATGTGTTTCTAGTGTTCTTAAATCCATTCAAAACCCTCGAAAAGAACAAAAAACTAAGAGAATATAATATTGAACTTACAGGCCTAAGTCTGAAAACAACATTATAATTGTGTGTATTTGGTTTTGTTTCTATGCTGTTGACATCCTGTACTGTTGATTTTAAATTATATGTGAGAGTTGATGTTTGGAAGCTAAGTGCAGGAAAGAAGACCATGAAGTGAAATCCACCCTTTATGTTCTCAGTTGGCGGAGAATGTGGGCAAAGAACTGGAAATCTTTGAGGTACCAAATGGTCAAGGGCTGTGATATTGCCCTTTTAACGTCACTTAGAGTAGACATAGTTCTCTTAGTCCCAAGTGTAAGACAACATTTTTGGTACCTTACAATTTCAGTGGTTTCCATTTACAATTTCTGTTTACAGTGCTCATCATCAAATGTTTTGGTGTTGTTATTTGATTTCATATAAATAACATAGAGGTAGTTATTTCACATACTATTATGTTTCTGATAGCTTTTTCTCACAAAGCATACTTTAGGCTCATATTTTATTGTAAAATATTTAAACTGACAGACATATAGACTTACATTTTCTGCATGTCTTCTGTCACCAGTTTCACCTCTAATATTGACTGCAAAGCAGAAGTGATCAGCATAGAAAATGATGGAGTGAGGGTGGAGAGGGGGAGGGGGGGGGGGGGGAGAAATGTAATATTGAAACTAAAATCAAGAAAGAGAGCAGTCAATTGAGGATACAATGAAACATTTGGGACCTCATTAACTGCAGGATCATTCTAGTAGAATAGAATTGTATAAAAGATTACTGCCAAAGAGAAGTGTTAGAACTTCAAGTTTAACACATATATTTAGGAACAACACAACAACACATATAAGTCACTGAGTAAGTTGACCTGTGTACAAGTCGGCATTCGATTCAACACTGAGTCTCAGTCTAGCGGCCGCTGCTCAGCTGGCCGCTTAGGTGGCACAGCTGCTGCATGGCTGGCAGACAGCACCGCACGTAGAGGACATGTGTAATTGCGCGGCAGCACTTTGAATAATCGGCGAGTCACAACACTTTTCCCCCCTTTGAAATTGTTGCACTGGTCTTGATGGAGGTGTCCTGGAGATGGCTAACGTCCATAGGCGTTGTTTGACTCGCCGTAAAGTCTCGAGGAGTAGGCTTCCCGTACGGACGGAAGTGTCCCCGATGATAACGGGTTGAAATGACAGGAGACGTGGGCGATGTGTCGGCGTCCGTTGGAGAAGGAGGCGAGTAGCTGTACTCTGACAGAGGATGATCCTCCAGTTCCTGCATGGGCACGTCTCCTGGTGGCGTCCGTTCTGGTGCTGGCATCGCAATGACGGTGAGAGGGCTGCGTTGTGAGTATTGAGAGATGCCAAGATCCCGAGCATCAGGTAGAGCCAAAGGTGGTGTGGCGGCATTCAGAACAGGCGTTGCTGGCACCCGAGGCCGAAGCTGGTCCAAATGACGCACTGCAACACCCATGTCCATCTGGATTTCATACAGGCGTCTGCCACAGTGTCGTAAGATGCGGCCCGGGCTCCTTTTTGGCCACCTGCCATATCCCCGTACCCAGACGAGGTCGTCGGCGGTGAACCGGCCAAGGGAAGGCACCCGCGGCCGTGAGGAGGGAGGCCGCAGAAGATGAAGTAGCGTGCGGGGCTGTCGCCATGTAAGAGCTCAGCCGGGCTGTGATCACCCATGGGGGTGAAACGGTAAGACGCCAGGAACAGGAGAAGCGCATCATCAGCAGCAGAAGAAGTCAGAAGTTTTCGCATCTGAGCCTTAAATGTGCGGACCAGCCGTTCAGCCCCACCGTTGCATTGTGGATGGAACGGCGGGGCCGTGACATGAGTAACGCCGTGACGAGCACAAAAATCTGCAAAGTCGGAAGAGGCAAATTGCGGACCATTATCAGTAACAAGAGTACAGGGGAGGCCTTCCAAAGAAAAAATGCAGGCGAGAGCACTGGTGGTTGCCACGGTGGTAGGTGACATGCAATGGACAATGAAAGGAAAGTTAGAGTAGGCGTCAATTACAAGGAGCCAATAAGTACCTAAAAAAGGTCCCGCAAAGTCAGCATGAATGCGCTGCCAGGGCTTCTCAGGCGAAGGCCACGGTGACAGAGATGACTTCGGGGCAGCGGCCTGTGACCACTCACTGGAAGTGACAGGAAGTAAGACCCCTGACGCAGTGAGACGATCCAACTCCCGTTTAACCCAATTTCGAAGGGCCACAGGAATGGGCAGAGCCCGAAAAAACTTAGGCCGAGCAGTGGGTTTGAGCGTAATATGAGCTTCAAAGTCGTTCGCACGGCCTAAACTGGGAGAAAAAAGGGACAAAAATGTAGTCGACAAGGAATCCAGTTGAGCATAAGGAATAGCGTCAGAGACAATATTGACAGAGTCATCTATGGAGAACCCAAAAACGTGAAAGGCATCGAAACCAAAAAGATTTTCTGCGTTGGCAGAACTCCGGAGATGGGAACTTGCCCTTCAGTATATCCTCTCTTCTCGTTATCCGCCAGGCCTCAACCTCTGCTAATTTCAAGTTGCCGCTGCTCATAGCTCACCTGTCTTTCAACAACATCTTTGCCTCTGTACTTCTGCCTCGACTGACATCTCTGTCGAATCTCTTTGCCTTTACAAATGTCTGCTTGTGTCTGTGTATGTGTGGTTGGATATGGGTGTGTGTGCAAGTGTATACCTGTTCTTTCTTCCCCCTAAGGTAAGTCTTTCCGCTCCTGGGATTGGAATGACTCCTTACCCTCTCCCTTAAAACCCACATCCTTTCGTATTTCCCTCTTTCCTGATGAAGCAACCGTTGGTAGCGAAAACTAGAATTTTGTGTGTATGATTGTGTTTGTTTGTGTGTCTATCGACCTGCCAGCGCTTTCGTATGGTAAGTCACATCATTTTTGTTTTTAGATATATTTTCCTGCTTGGAATGTTTCCCTCTTATTATGCATTCAGTTAACTAAGTAGAAATCAGTAATATCTTATCTCAGTGAGGAACTTGAAACTTTCAGCGCACGTCAGGAGCATGGAGAGGTGCTCTTCCTCTACTTGAAAAGAACAGTTGACCACGCACTGAGTAGATAGGTTCCTAGTAGAACAGTTCATAATGGGATGCAACCTCCATGGTATACAGTCACTGTAAAGAAAACTTCTAAAGGAACAGAGATTACTGCATAATACGTGTAAAACAAAGTGTAGGATTATAGATTGAGAGAGGCTGGATGAAACATGTTTGGCTGTCAAGAGAGCAATGCATGAAGCCTTCAATGACTACTGTAGCAGAATATTGTCAAATGACATTTCACAAAATCCAAATAAATTCTGGTCATATGTAAGGGCTGTTAGTGGCACAAAAGTTAGTGTCCAGTCCCTAGCAAGTGAGACAGGAACTGATATTGAGGGTAGCAAAGTAAAAGCTGAAATTCTGAACTCGATTTTCAAATGTTCCTTTGCAAATAAAAACCCAGGAGAACTGCCCCAATTCAATCCTCGTACACTGAAAAAATGAACGAAATAGGTATTAGTGTCAGTTGTGTTGAGAAACAGTTGAAATCATTAAACAAAGCTCCAGACCCCGATGGAATCGCAGTCAGATTCTATATTGAATTTGTGGCTGAGTTATCCTCTCTTCTCACTGTAATCTATCCAAAAAACCTTACCCAGTTTTTGGAAAAAGTTACAGATCACACCTGTCTACAAGAAGGGTTGTAGGAGTGACAAAACTACCATCCAGTAGCCTTGACATCAATTTGTTGTAGATTCTTAGAAAATATTTTGAGCTCAAACATAATGAGGTATCTCGAACGGAACTACCTTCTCGAATCAACCAGCATGGTTTTCAAAAACATAGATGATATGAAATCCAACTCTCACTTTTCTCACATAACTTGCTGAAAGCGTTGGATCAAGGCAACAGGTAGATAGTGTTTCTTGATTTCCTAACAGTATTTGATTCTGTTCCACACCTACACTTACTGTGAAAAGTACGATCATATGGGGTATCAAGTGAAATTCGTGACTGGATTGAGGACTTTTTGATAAGAAGGACACAGCATGGTACCTTGGATGGAGAGTCATCATCAGATGTAGAAGTAACTTCAGGTGTGCCCCAGGGAAGTGTGTTGGGGCCCTTGCAGTTCTTGTCCATTAATGACCTTGCTGTAAATCAGGATTTTTGCAGATGATGCAGCTATCTGTAATGAAGTGCTATTTCAGAGAAGCTGCATAAATATTCATTCAGATCTTGATGAGATTTCAACATGGTGCAGTGATTGGCAACTTGCTCTGAATGTTTAGAAATGTATAAACTTAGTATCCTGTGACTATAATATTGGTGAGTCACTGTCGGAATCTGCCAACTCGTACAAATACCTGTGTGTAACACTTTGTAGGAATATGAAATGGCATGATCACATAGGTTCAGTTGTGGGTAAAGCAGGTTGTAGACCTTGGTTTATTGGTATAATAATGGGGAAATGCAATCAGTCTACTAAAGAGATGCTTAAAAGTCATTCGTGTAACCCCCCCCCCCCCCCCCCCCCCCTCCGCCCACCACCCTAGACTATTGCTAAAGTGTGTGGGACTTGTACCAGATGAGACTAGCAGGAGACATTGAATGTATACAAAGAAAGGCAGCATGGTCACAGGTTTGCTTAATCCATGGGAGAGTGTCACAGAGATACTGAAGGAACTGAAATGGCAGACTGTTGAAGACAGGTGTAAACTATCCCAATAAAGTGTATTAGCAAAGTTTCAAGAACTGTCTTTAAATGATTACTCTAGGGATATACCACAACCCCCCCACATATTGCTCTCACAGGGGTCGTGAAGATAAGATGAGAATGATTACTGCTCACACAGAGGCATTCAGACAAATTCAGACAATCATTCTTCCATTCTCGATACATGAATGAAACAGCAAGAAACCCTGATAACTGGTACAATGGGACTTACCCTGTACCATGCACCTCCTGGTGGATTGCAGATTATAAACGTAGATGTGAACTGACAGTCTCTTACATGTGCATGAGGGAAACATCTAATCACCTTTATTTTACCAAGACAAAAATTATGATTTAATAAAGCTTCTAACCTTGACAGGAAATAATGGATTAGGCTGTCCGTAAATTATAAACTAACATTATTGTGATGATGGAAAATCTCATATAAAGACGTGAAACAAATACTAACAAAGAGATAGAGGGGCTGGCCAGTACAGCCAATAGATACACAAAACATAACAGAAAATTTACGTATCCTAGCTTTTGGAACTTTGTTCCTTCGTCAGGGAGGAGAGAGGGGAAAGAAGGGGAAGAAGAGAAAGTGGATTCAGTTACTCACAACCCAGGTTATGAAGCAACAGGGTAGAGGTAAACAGGGAGGGTAGCAAAGATGGAGGCATGGGTGTATACTCTACAGTATGTCAACATGTTGCCTTGACCTGTTTGATCACCAGGTCTGGCTCCAATTCAGTGCACACGGGACATCGTCGAACAACTCCAGTGTCTCTCAAAAACAGCATTAACCATCCCTGTTTTGATGACAATGTGAAACAGGCATGGAACTTCATCCCACAAACTCATATCCAGCACAGTGCATGCACGTTTACATGCTTACATTCGGGCAGTTACACTGGATTTCAATGTATTAGTGTATCACATTTGCAATGGTGTATCTCGCACTTATATTATCCTGTGATCTTGCAACGTTAATCACTTAAATAAGTTACTTAGACATATATGTTCCTGAAATTTCATTACTCTACGTTAATTACTTTTTGGTGTTGCAATTTTTTTTTTTTTTCAGTGTACATGATGACTACAATAATACATTATAATGTTTCTCCAGTGGTTTCAACATTAACTTTTTAACAGAAAAGATTTTGCTTACAGTTCATTTTTAAGTTAACATTTCTAAACTTTTTAACAATCCATATTAAAGCTAGCAATAGTAACTATATTAGTAATTGCTACTGTAAACAGTTACACATATGAACATCAGTTTTGAATAATGGGTTTTGAGTGTAAATAATGTTTTATGTAAGTGTTTGCATTGATACTTAAAATTAAATGTCATGTAATGAATGTCCACTGTTTTGTTGGATCAAGTTATTTACGAACGCGATGTACTGTGTTCTTCCATTAGAGAATGAGACTGTATTGTTTATCGGTTTCATTACAAAGTGCTAATAAGCTTTTAGTTAGAAAACCTTCTATAACTGGAATTATTAATATGAGAAAAATAGGAACAATGAAGGAACGGAAGATCAGTTGCAGAAACAAGAGTAGCTCTGAGTTGCAAGAGTGGTTGCTTTTCCCACACATGTAATTAACTGGCATTATCACCACTATTAACTTACCGTGGTTTCACATCTCATCTGTTCATTGTTCCCCATGTCCTGCCCTTCTGTTCCCCCTTCCTATTAGACCATATATGCCTCTGTTACTGTAATCGATATGTAAACAATATTTTTCACATGACCATTTTTTTTTACAGGTTGTAATATTTGACATTGCAGCTTTTGAAAATGGAGCAGGATGTTGTGCCCTCTTTCCTATTGGAGTGTTTCTCTGTGATCAGAATTGGAGGCAGACAATTCACTTGAACTTCCATTGCTGTTGTTGATATCTTTGAATCATGTTGTTTCTTTGTGATTAATAAAAAAATTATACAATCCAATGGTTTCTTCACCTTGTCTTTAAAAATTCCAGACCTATTGTTCAAACACATATTTTGAGAGTTATGCATCTGAGCATTTTTGTGGAAAGTGTGTTTCACACATACTTTCAAGATAAATTGAATAATGACCCCCATTTTGTGTGTTGGGGAAAATAATTTGATACAGCTAAATGCATATTCAGGTACACACATTTGCTCACGCCTGAGACAAAGTGAGAGTGATTCAAAGGAAGAATTCACTACTTTTTACCTACTTTCTGAATAACTCGTACTTTCATCAGAAATGTCACAATGCAAAGTTGATTAGATAAAGGGACAAAAATGAGAGCAAAATATAATTTGAATATCAGAAAAAATAACCAATTAGTGTTTGCGTAATACTTTACGGCAAGCCTAAAATTAATTTTTAAGCATTGGGAAATCTGGGATGGAATAACAATAATATGGAATAGGATAGCTTTCTGCTCCCCACCTAGAGGAGACACTGAGTGGCAGACTGGCACATTGAAGGAAGATTTTTAGATATTAGAAAGTATGGGACAGTCCTCATCTAGCAGGTGTGGTGGTGTGAGGCCGGAGTGGGAGCAGGTAAAGGCCTAGATATGTGAGACAGAGAGACTAGCAAAGGTTTAGGTAACGGGGTTTACAGGAGTGAAGAATATGTCACAGCTAGAGTTTCTAGGCTTCGTTCCTGTGGCCCCACACCTCAATGCCCTCCCCTGCTCCCATTCCAACCTCACACACTATTACGTCCCCCTAGTACACCTCTCTCTGTCTGTCCACCTCCACACTCCCAACCAGCAGAGACTCCCTATGCTGAGGTGGGCTCTGTCCATTAGATTACACTCGTAAGATAAAAATAAACATTATGCAGCATGAAAGAATTATCTGTGTGGGATGGAAATATGTAGATGTGATGTACGTGCACAGACACAAAAAAAAAAAAAAAATTACAATGTCAGAAAAATTGAATGATTTATTCAAGAGAAAGAGCTTTACAAATTGAGCAAGTTGGTCCACCTCTGACTCTTGAGCAAGTTTGGCATTGATAGATTTGTTGGATGTCCTACTGAGGGACATCAAGCCAAATTCTATCCAAGTGGCGCATTGTATTGTCTAAATCATGAGCTGGTTGGGTGGCCCTGCCCATAATGCCCCAGACATACTCAGATGGGGAGAAATCCCGTGACCTAGCTGGCGAAGATAAGGTGTGGCAAGTATGAAGACAAATTGTGTGTGGGCAGGCATTATCTTGCTGAAATGTAAGCAAATGATGGCTTGTCATGACGAGAAACAAAATGGGGTTTATAATATCGTCAACAGATGTCTGTGTTGTAATGGTGACACAGATGACAACCAAAGAGGTCCTGTTATGAAAAGAAATGGCACAGTAGACCATCAGTCCTCGTTGGGCTGTATGGCAGCCAGCAGCCGGGTTGGTATCGCACTGCTATCTGGTGTGTCCCCAGGCACGTCCCTGGTCTGGAATTGCATTGACTGGAATATAATTGGCTTCAGTGATGAATCCCACTATGAACTGAGCCTCAATGATCAGCACAGATGTGCCTGAAGACGCCCCAGACGGTGGGATACCACCTTGAATGTCACATCCCTTACGGTCCAACTACCAGGACTGATGATCTGGGGTGCGATTTCTTTTTGTAACAGATCCCTTTTGGTCAACAGACGACTATGCTGTAGGGGTGACATGGATGTCACCCCTACAGCATAGTTGTCTGTTGACAATACTGTAAATCCTATTTTGTTTCCCTTCTTGGCAAGGCATACATTGCTTACATTTCAGCAAGATAATACCTGTCCGCACACAGCTTGTCCTCATGCTTGCCAAACCCTACCTTGGCCAGCAAAGTTGCTGGATCTCTCCCCAATTGAGAATGTAAGGAACATTATGGGCTGGCCGTTAGACCACCTCGGTATTTTGACTATCTACAGTGACATTTGAATAGAATTTGGCATGATGTCCCTCTGTTGGACATCCAACAACTCTATCAGCCAGAGCCAAGCTTGTATAAGGGCCAGAGGTGGACCATCTCATCCAATTTGTGATGCTCTTTCTCTTGAATAAATCATCCAGTTTTTTCTGAAACTGTAATTATTTTTCTGTCTTCACATGTATGTCACATTTACTGATTTCAGCCCTATTTGGTATTTCGATAATTCCTTCAGTACCTAAGTGTTTTTTTGAGTATATAGTATCTGACAGTTTCTTTTTTTTCAATATGCTTGTCTGCTGCCCATTGCCTGGTGAGTAGCAATCTGTCCTATTTCATATTGTTAGAATTAACTTTTGACACTCAATATTTATGATGCAAGCAAACTGTTATTGCCACTTGACATGATGGTGAATGGTACTCTGTTAGCCATTGGCACAAATGGATTGACATGATAAAACAAGGCTCCACAGCTTTTACAAACTTTTTGAATGTGATAAATACAGCTTACTGCTGTCAATACTTTTGTTAATTACAATTTTGATCGTTTGTTATTTTCAAGCATACATGTCAGGTGCTACGACACATTTGAATTACTGCAAATGGACAAAGATGACCAGACTCATTTCTCTTCAGTAGAAACAACTATCGACAAGAGAAGAAACTTAATGTCATTCAAATCTACTTTTTCATTGGTAGAGATCTTTCACTCATGGGATTAGCAGCAGAGATTAAAAAGAAGCAGCAGCAAACAGATCCAAGGCATCCATTGTTTGGAGCTCATGTTCTTCCATCACAACTCCTTATAATAGTATCAGCTCTGGAGAACTAAGTCCTGATTCATTTTCTTGTAACAAAATAGACTGGCATTACCTTCCAGTTAAAAATGTGAAGCTTTACATGAATGTCCTACATGCAGTTTTTTTATACTTGTGCTCTTTGAGTTCCTGTACTAGAATACATTAAAATATTAAAAAATGTGTAAATTAATCTTTGAAACAATCCAAACCTTTCAATGGAAACCAGGAAAGACTTAGAAACATTATAATTTAAAAAAAAAAAAATCTAGGAAAGGTAATGTAAGGAACAATCAGGGAAAGTCTGCTGTACCCTTCCTGTTGTGTATTGTGTTATTGTTATTCTTAATTTTTTAAAATTTGATAATGGCCATTAAAGACCATGCAGAATAGCAATTGCACATTACTAGAAGCTGCCTTTGCATTCTTCCTCCAACAGCCCGTTGTATTTGCTCATCGTAGAAGCCTTTAAAGTTGTAACTCTGGTCAGTCTGAGACGCCGCCTAGATTTAATCCAGCCTGTCAAAGATCCCTTTGTCATTCCCCTGAACCACGTCAGAAACTTTAAGGTTGTTTCCAAGAGTATTAAAAATCTGTTTTGTCATCCTGACCTTCAAACTTTCGTCTTCCTGACTCGACAGGTGCAGGCAGTATTTCTCGATTTCTGAACAGCTTTTGACTTAGTGCCAGATTGATGCTTATTATCAAAATTGCTACCGTGAGGGGTATCGAGTGAAATTTGTCACTGGAATTGAGGATATTTTGGTAGGAATGACTTACATGTTATCTTGGGTGGGGAGTCATCATCTGATGTAGAAGTAACCTCAGATGTGTCATAGAGAGGTATGTTGTGACCATTGCTGTTCATGTTCATGTACATTAATGACTTTGCAGACAATATTAATAGTAAAGCACTCTTTTCACAGATAGTGCATTTATCTAGAATAAAGTACAGTCTGAAAGAAATTGTACAAACATTCGTCAGATCTTGATAATTTCAAACTTTCTTTTAAATGTTTGGACATGTAAAATCGTGCATTTTGCAAAATGAAGAAAACGCAGTGTGGTATGACTACAGTATCAGGGTGTCTTGCTTGGATTAAGTCTATTCATACAATTACCTGGGTGGAGCACTTTGTAGGGATATGAAATGGGACAGTCATATAGGCCCACTCAGGGGTAAGGCTGGCGAAAGAGTTAGATTCTTTTTTGGTAGAATACCATAGAAATGCAGTCATTCTACAAATCGTTTGTATGATCCATCCTAGAATATTGCTCAAATGTGTGGGACTCGTATCAAAATGGATTAATGGGTGATTTGAACGCATGCAGAGAAGGGCAGATCAAATGGTCACAGGTTTGTTTGACCCAAGGGAGAGTGTCACAGAGATGCTGAAATAACTGAATTGGCAGACGCTTCAAGATAAGATGTACCCTATCCTAAGAAAGTATGCTTACCAAAAGACGACTCTAGGAATATGTTACAACCTTGTAACTATTGCTCCCATAGGGACCGTGAGGACAATATTAGATTAATTACAGCATGCATAGAAAGATTTAAATGGTCTTGAAACATGAACAAGCTTTAATATCTGGTACAGTGAGATGTACCCTCTGTCATACTCTTCATAGTGGTTTGCAGAGTGTGGATGAACATGTAGATAGCATCATCAAGAACGCAATCAACGTGTCTCTGAAACTTGAGCTTCTCCTAGTGTGTTGTGTCACAAACGTTTTGACATTATTATACATACAAGACTGCAAAGTGGAAAGTGTACATTCCAAGATTGTTTCACACTATGAATGAGGACAACCCGAATCGAAGGATGGAGCACTACGAGTGGTCTGAAGGCATGCTTCACGAAGATGAATGGTTTGCAGGGAAGGTTATCTGGCCTAATGAGGCACAATTCAACCTGAATGGTAATGTAAACTGTCATAGCTGCGTGTATTGGGCTGCTGAAAATCCTCATGTTCACATGGACAAACATGTTACTTCACTTGGTGTTAATGTGTGGTGTGGTCCGTCATAGTATTGTTTCTCTGACCCATTCTTCTTCGAAGGTACATAACTGGTGAGGTGTATCATATGCTGCAAACATTGATTTTATTAGCCATCCAAGAGGTGTTTGGAAACAAAAGATTTTTACCTACAAGACTGTACTCCGCCTCACCACCACAGAGATATCAGATTCTACTTAGATGAAAATCTACCTGGACGATGGATAAGTCGAAGAGGAGCTGTCAAGTGCCCACCAAGGTCACGGGACCTTAAAATTCTCGACTTCTACCAATGGGGGACCTCGACAAACAAAGTTTACCAACAGAACCCAGCTACACTGAATGAGATATGAGAGACCATCAAGACATCCTGTGCAGCTACCACACTGGCAACACTGACAGCTGTACTTCAGTCAACAATTCAGCAACATTGATGTTGCTTGGCTGCTAACAGGTGTCACTTTGAACACACAAAATGATCTTCCTCCCATGCAAGAATTTTGACACTATGCCATTTTGTTCCATCAATATTGACTATCAAAGAGAGTCTACATTTTTCTGGACCCCTCTGTATTACCACTGTCACAGTTTCACTATTTTAGACAATGGGACAGGCACAGTTTTTCCCTAACTAAAGAATATAATTTATTCTTCACCAATGAAGCACAACATTGAGAGAAAATTTTGGAATTCGGTACAGTTACGTTGCAAATTTCAAACTCACAGTTATTCATCTAACAGATGTGCTTTTTAAAAAGAAATGCTGCACATGCAATGCCCGGGATTGTAGCGACGGCACTGTACTTTGGGAGGAGAGTGACAAAAATACTGACAGTGACAAAACAATGAATGTTAGTGAAGTTAAGAGTGTCTTACATGATAACTGCAACTGAAAGGTTTGTTTTTGTGCGTAATTTATCTACAGTGTACTACAAAAAAAGTGGTTAAGGGTAAATCACATTTTGAAAAGCTTTTGTAAATGGGCAACTTGACAAATTATTTTTAATTAAGTTTCTCTCTTTTTCGAAATTAAAGGTGCAACTTATATTCAGTCCAATTCGATGTGTATATAATTTATGATAACTATGAACAGACTTTGAAATATGCCTACATCACACCAGGTATACTTAACTTATTTCACTGACCCACACAGATGCTCATGTCCGGTGGAAGTCTCCTCTAGTTCCCCCACTTTTGGCCAGAAGCCTTATTTCAGATATCACAATGTCATGACTCACAGCTTTGCACATATCGTACACTGTTAAGGCAGACACCGATACAGCAGTGAGAGCTTCCATCTCCACGCCCGTCTGCCCTCTACACTTTGCCGTGCCAGTTATAATCACACAGTTGAGAGCAGAGTCCAGTTCAATGTCCACAGCCACAGAGGATAAAGTTATGTTATGACACAGAGGGATAAGGCTGGACGTCTGCTTGGACCCCACAATTCCCGCCAGGCAAGCAACGCTAAGTACGTCACCTTTCTTCAGGCCATTTTCTCGTACGAGTTTCATCAGTTTGGGTCCCACAAAAACCTTTGCTCGTGCTATAGCAGTCCGTTCTGCCACCAGCTTCGAACCCACGTCGACCATTTTCGCCCTGCCGGTCCGGTCAACATGAGTCAGACTTCCGGACTGTGCTCCCAAACTGCAGAAACGCAAGAGAAGACAGAGGGCTGTGCTCTGTGTGTTTGTCTTGTTAGGAGTCCTGCATTGCACATAATGCTTGGGGTACAGGGAAGCAAAAGAAACTGTTTTCTAGCTTCAGTCACTACACTCAAATTATGTGACAACAACTGAAACATCTGTGTATCCGACACAAACAGGGGCGAAATATTGGTTTCTGAGAAGAAGTACTTTTGAAAATCTTGTTTCTGAAGGTTTAACAACTTCCGACTTTGTGCCTTCACGACATCACTACAGCCATCAAGTTCAGTGCCACCTGGAACAAAAATACAAGCTGTAACAAAGAACACTTCATAATCTGAAAATAGGTTAACTACAAAAGAATTTTTAAGCATTCGTGTTGAAACACCCCCGATTAATTCCTTTACTGGATTTTGGGTAATTTACCGAAGCCACCAAACAGTTAATTATTATGATATATGACCTTGTGCTTACTGGATGAAAGGCTATTGGTTGTTCTGCTTTGTTCTGCTGTGGTTTCGGGAGTATTTCAACCGAATGCGGCTGTTCTGAGACGGAATAGCTAATGATTGAAAGTTTGTCTATTATTAAGTATCACAAAGGTTGTGATGTACAACTGATATATATTTCATACTAACACACAAATTCTGAGGCAGTTGCTACCTTTGCCTTACACGTCTAATTGCGGTTATCTCTTTTTATTGATTGCTGATTTTCAGTACTTTGTCACAGGCAATGCTGATGGTTAACATTCATAACAATCCTCACTGCAATCCATGGTTGTTGCTGGCTGACGCGGTTGACACGAAACACGTAATTTGGCACTTGTCACTTTCTGTTTCATATCACTCGCGAATCGGCATTAGTGAGAGTCAACACCACGAGGATCAGGGGGACGTGCTCACTCGTCATACTCCAGTGAATTTTACCGTTTACAACTCACTAGACCACCATTCTTGCCCGTCTTTCCCGCTCTACTTCTCACTCGACACTCTACCATACTACTGCGCACTCAGCACTAGTCTCACTGCCTACTACAGCGCTCGACAATCGACTCCTGTCCGCTATCGACCTGGGCGTCAGATACTAGCATCTATGTTTGTGGGATCACGGATCCCTTACAGTGTTCAAGACAAGTTCTTTGAACCTTAATGATCTGTGATGATTCTTTTCTTTCCTAAGCTAAGGTCGAAAATCTGTTTCGTCTGCAGAAGTGTGCAATATGAATATTACACAAAGTTGATAGGAACATCTCACATAAATCTGCTCAGTGGCTGTAGATTTCACAATCTTGCAGGAGTGGATACAAGGGGAGGTCATAGCAATGATGATAACTACCACCCACTTCCCAAACAACATATTATACTGGGGTGCCCTTAAGAAGGAAGCAGTGTGGTGCATTCTGTGCAGAAAGAGATGGGGAATGCTTTATGGTGCTGTCTGTGTGTTCTCTCTCTCTCTCTCTTTCTCGCTATCCCACGACTCACATTTCAGCCACTTCCAACCCTCGTATCTTGCACAGGCCACTGTGTCTGCTTCTGACTCTGCCTAGTAGAATTTATGCGGTCGGAAAGCTATCGCTGTTGCTTTCTAATGTAATACTTGTCATGTTTCCTTTATGCCAGCCATTGTGAACACTAATGGCTAAGTAATCTCACCATACCTAAATGCCTTGTATCGTACACGCACCACAAAATGCACACTACAGACAGATGTGGCAGAATGGCACAATGTCTTTATATTTCTTACTTCACCAATTTCCAAATGCACGCATAACTTTTGGAGAAGGAGGTAGTGTGGAAACAGAAGTGTGTCAAAAATGCCAAGTTCTTCCAGCAATGACAAGCTACATGTAATAAAGGACACTTTTCAGTTGCTCGTGCTAGGGTCTGCCCACAAGGACATGCTTTTGGTCTGATTGACAACATTCCAGCCGGGTAAAGCTGCACACCACTGGGTTGAACATACCAGCTGTCAACAACAGATCCGATACAACAACAACAGAAAGAATGACTTCCCGAACACAGTTGGAAATCACTGATAGAAACAGTATTCCCCTCATTCACATGTGTTTGCAGACCTCTGTTCAGTCATAATGTTTATTGAAAGAACGATGGTGAGCACACAGTTTGACAGAGTTCAACTTGGTTGTTACGTGATTGTTCAGCTTTTTCCTTCTTTCCTCCTCCCGTTTCTCTTCCCAAAATCTTTTCAATCTTTGACTGTGTTCTTGTTTCCTTTGATATGTACATATTTTCTCTGTTTTCTTCCTTCCCTTTACTTCAAGTTTTATGTTCATAATTTTGTTTCTGAATTTGTCTCTTCCATTCATCATTTCCATTCTGATTCCTGCTCGTTTTAGCCTTCTTCTATTTCTTGAAACCAACTAGTTTTTTTGATTAAGGCATTTACTACATCCTAAATCCCTTTGTGAATCTGTCGCTGTTCATTGTGTGTATGTGTCCACAGAATGTTAGTCGCTGTTTTCTGATTGTGACTGAGTCTGCCTCTGTGTTCTTATAATTCTCTGGTTGATCTTTTCATCCATATACCATCTCTGTGCACTGCTCCAAAAAATTTTCTGAGGATTTTGCATTGTATTCTTTCTGCTTTGTGGTGCCTGGTCCTCAGATTGTGGTCATTTCTGATGCGAAGAGTGCTTCTGATACTATAACTGTATTGTAGCGCATGTGTTTGCCTTGTACTGAAATGTTTCTTTTATTATTGTGTGTCCATGTCAGTTTGTACACTTTCTGAAGTTCTTTTGTTTGTTCTATGTTTTCTTCCTTCTTTGATCCACCTATTTGTATTGTTGCTACTATATTGAATAATTTAATATATTTTTGTGTGTTTATTATTGTTATTAAAATTGTAGATGTCTGTCGTATACTAACAGTGAGGTTGCTAGCGAGTTGCATTTTTGAGGGAAGCTGGGCGAGGGGGGTGGAAACAATAACAAACCATCACTCCCCCCCCCCCCCTCCCCCCACCCCGCAAATAACCAAACCCTGGATGCCAACACATTTGCTCTGTATAGGTGTTTGTGTCCAGAAGTAAGAGTCAATTTAGCAAAAAAAAGCAAAGGAAAGCTTCATGTTCTGGGCCACATCAAAACCAGATGACCAACCACAGTGTAATCCTCTGCAATGGCATCACTGAAAGCAGTATTGTGAGAGGGGGAAGGGGGGGGGGTGAGTCAGCACACCCTGTTCTGGTCACTGCCAGCTTTCTTGACCTCAGAGTCACTACGCCTCAGTCCAACAGTTCCTCAATGGGCATCACAAGGCTTGGTGCACCTCGTTCCAGTCCTCCCACCAAGGAAAACCACGGGCAGTACTATGGGTGAGTCGCAGCTGAGCAGCTGCCTTCCCCCTGTACCTGCTGTAGCTGCGAGAGGATATTTGTGTTACACATACACTAAAACTGGCGTAGATACCACAGGACACTCTTTGGAGTGTCACTAACAAGCACACGCTGCTACACACTTGACAGTGCTAGGTGGCCAAGAGTTCTGGCTCAAAGTTACTGCAACTGTGGTTGGAACTTCCCCAGTGTGACTCTCCCATTCTTTAATAGGGTATTTCAGTGTCCGGGGCACGTTCACATTGGACAACACTGTCCAGTACAGGCTGCTGTCTTCCACCCGTGCTCTCTTGCACTGAGCATTGCATCTTGCACAAGTGAGTCATAAGGACTCCCCTCTTCTGTATGTACACTAAAAAAGCAAAATTGTCTTTTCAGACGAAAAAGTAAAATTGTCTCATATCCACATTCAATGCTTAAAAGTATCCTTATGTCTGGGAGACAGCAGATCCACCGAGCAGATCCCACCCGACGACCCGTAGCAAGACTGCAGCACAAGAGGCAGGAGTGCCATCTGTTCCCTTCAATGTTTCTGTTTTGCTTTGCCACCTATCAGTAAGTGATGAACCAGCTAAATCTGGACTTTGCTGCCACAAATCAAGAAGCAATGGCTCGGAGACAGCATGAGCTCATTGTCCAACTGACGGGTGGAAGCAACGCAACAGCAACAGCAACACCAACACCAGTCACACCACCAGTGAATATACTAGAGAGGCCCTCAATATCACCGCAGTAGTCCTCGAGCTGGAAGTGAGAGCTCCGTGGAACAAAGATGGACCTTGGAAGCTGGTAGGTCCAAAATGCAATCAGCAGCAACATACACGAACAACTGAGCCTACTGACTCACAAGGCAAATGCAGCGTGCTTTTACCAACACCAGTTCTGAGCATCGGTAATATGAGGGACCATACAAACAATTCTGCAGCACCTCAACTACACAACACTACCCCAGCCGCTACGCAGAACACTACACCGACTGGCTTCCCACTGGTCATAATACACAATTACACTTGCCTCGGCAAGCTAAACAAGACATTTGTAGAATGTCACTCCCCACCATATACCAAACACAAAACTCACAAGGGACCATGTATCACTGTATGTATGCAACAAAACAGATTGCACAAATCTCCTGAAATTCGTCAAAGCTGGGGGAATTGAGTATCATAAATATAGCACCCAAGGGGGGAAAACTCGAATGTACATCGTGAAAGGAGTTGACACCATAACCCTCAATGACATTCTTCATGGTATAATCACAGCTCTCAGCTGGGACTGTGAGAGCATGAGATGAATTCTTGGATTCGTGACACACAGATTGCAGCCAAACTATTTAGTGGAGTTGGATGACACAGCTTACTCCTGCAACTTTCTGACGCAGATGCTCCTGCTTCACATGGTCGTAGTAGAAATATACACACCTCCGTGTGTCCCCCAACAGTGCCACCACTGCCAGCAGTTTGGCCGTGCGGCACCCGACGTGATCTGGCACACAGTGCCGCAAATGCACTGGTAACCGTGTAGCATGACACTTTAAACTTGGTACAACTATCAATTGTACCAAATGTGGAGGGGTCCATGTGAAAACTACAGATGGTGTGCAGCATACAAAGAAGCTCTAAGGTGCAAAAGTGCCAAAGACAGACAAGTGGTAACCAGAACAGCACCAAGACACTCCCCACACCCCAACCAGTAAGGTGTGGAATCTCTTTTACTGGCATTGTCAGTGGAAGTGGATGAACTGAGGATGCACAGAGCTCCACAAACTCATGGCACACTCCCACAACAACAGAACCACAACCCACACCTGCAGTGCTAGAAACTGCCCCTGTACTGATGACAACACTGCCGGTCCCAGACAACACCAAGTCATCTCTGTCTAGGCCAGATTGTGACACTCGCGAAATCACAGAAGACACACCCAAACTAGGGCAACCACAAACACACGAAATGAAATGGAGGTACCCAAAAAACAAAAGAGGGGACACTATCACACCACAACAAATACACCAACAACAGACCAGACAAACATAGGAACACATTCAAAGGAACAATGTAACTGTAGCTCACACTCTTGCCCCCCTCACCACAGCAATAACACAGGTGACCCTTGAATAACACACAAGCCAGCCCATCCAGTACACCAACATAAGGACCACCAGCCACCAACACCACCGCCAACACTTTGGCTGACATAACAAACATTCTCACCACAATCAGAGGCATAGTGGAGACACTATTCCCCACTCATGTGGCTTAAGATCCTCTTGAGGCTCTTCATCGTAACACATGCACAAACTCATGACGGCTACACACAGCCAGTGCATGGCTGCTATACAAACTGCTATCAACACACTGCCCACACACTTCCATAGATAATACACCACAAAACACAAACAACAGTACTTTGACCCAGATGCTATTCTGGAATGCAGATGGGATTGGCAACAAAAGGGCAGAGCTAGCTGCATTTATGGAGGAGAAGGGAATCTGGATTGCTCTCATGAACGAAGCTGAGCTCCAGTCACACAATCAACTACTCTTCCCAAGATATTACATCTACTGTATTGACCACCTGAAGGCACAACTGTGGGTGGAACAGCAATCATCATATATTGAGACAAAGAATACACAAATATTAAGATCTCTGAACCTGAAAGACTAGAAGTCACAGCTGTTAGGGTCAAGTCAACTGAGTGAACACTACATTGATATCGATATACAATTGATCTGGTAATATCATAACAAGCGATATCAGCACAATACTCAACATAGCATAGTGACTAATAGCCACTGGTGATCTTAATGCTAAACACTCTGCTTGGAACTAACAAAGATCAAACACCAATAGCAAAAAAACTATGCGAACATGCACTGCGCCCAAACTACATTACACTAGTGCCAGCTGAGGTGACTCTTAAAACAGGGAACAGAGACTAAATGTGATAGACATTAGATGTGATAGGCATTATAGTCACAATCAACATTGAAATTATACATGATTTGGCCTCACCAAACACCTGTAATACTTTACTTGGAAGAAACACAGCAGTATGATGAATCTCACAGGATACTGAGCTACAAGCATGTGAATTGGACATTGTTCAAGGAAATGCTTGAAAAGTCATATCCCACAAATTCCCAAAATTACACAAAGCAGGAAACTTGTTGAAGCTGTCAAAGCCCTTACCACCGCCTTACAGACCAGCATACTCCATGGAGGAGAAGCATGAGCTGATGACCAGAACAATAGCAACATCATTCACACTGAATCTGGCTCCTTCCAATCCAGCACTGCCACTTGAAATGAACCAGGAGGTTACATGGCTTGTAACCCAGCCCAAGTGCAATGTAACAATACATACTGCTACACATGAAATTACACAGGTTATTAAGCACAAAACAGCTAGAAAAGCTCCTGGTCCCAATCACTTTCAAAACCGTGTCACCCAGGAGTTCACGAATAAAGCTATAGAGCATCTCACACATATGATGAATACCATTCTACAACATCAACACTTCCATGTCCTGATGTTCAGGAAGCCAGGGAAATACCACTCCCTACCACAAAATTACGGAGCCATCAGCCTGCTGAGCTCCCTGAATAAGATTGTTGAGAAGATGATTCTCAAACATCTTACTATGCACTGCAACACCAATGACTCGCTGAGACTGGAGCAATTTGGATTCAGCAATCACCACTCCACAACACAACAACTCCTCGGTGTAGTAGAACATATTACACACACCCCCAACACCAACAAAGCTACAGGAGTGCTGTTTTTGGTCTTAAGTCATCTACGGCACAATCGTCTCATTCGCAAACTCTGCACTGCTAGTCTCTCCGACGAGTTCATGCATCTTACACACTCATATCTCACCCACAGAAGCTTCAACACTGACATTCAGGGCAAACAGTCAACACAACACAGTATACAAGTGGGAGTACCCCAAGGCAGCATCCAAGGGCCCCTCTTGTTTAATCTCTACGTCAATGACTTTCCAACTGAACAAAACACAATGGCAACCATCTACGCAGATGACACTACCATCCTAGTGCAAGACTGGAAACCATCAGGCATAATTCGCAACTGCAAACAAAACTGCCTAGCTGGAATGACAGTGTGTTAAAGCAAATGCTGACAAGTGTGAAGCAGTTCTGTTCACTGACAAACCATAACAACTGCACAAACATTAAGTGTTCTGGCATACCCACAAGCTCTGGAATGAAAATTAAGATCGCAAGAGCTAAGAAGGCAGTGAACACACCGTCAGCCAATAGCCCACTGGCAAGGACCACACCACGACGGGAGCAGGCCCCTAGACAAAGAGAATATAAGTGCCACTCCTGCCAGCCTCAGCCACTCAGTATTTGGACAGGATTAGGACAGTATACGGACAGGCCTAGCACTGAATGCTACAATAACAGTTATTAGTGATCAACAAACTGTGTGTCAAACTTGCACGAATATTGTATATAGCAAAGGACTCGCATTTATACTGCATGTCGCCTATTGCTTGCGACACCATTGTAAATTCCAGGTTAAGCATTGTCTAGCTTCTTATTTGTAATAAAAACTATTAATGTTGTTTGCTTGAATTGTTGTATAACATTTTGAGAATGCAGCATCCTTTAGGCACCCTATACAAGATGAGTGGGCAGGACCCCACATTAAGACTGCAGACAAATAACACTACACACACGCCAAGTACGTTTCAGTGTGAAAGTCAAATACTTCAGTGACAGGCCAACTGAGCAAATGCAAGGCTCAAACAGTGTTACTCTAAGCTCAACAGGTAAAGCACACTGAATAGGAGGGTATCGAGGTCCGTGTACAAGCTACTGATTAGATCCATGATGATACATGCAGCTGCAGTCTGGGGTTACGTGGCTCTGACCACCTGTGCCGCCTACAGGTGATACAGAACGAAGTGCACCACAGTCCACACACACTGTCGACCTTCACAGAGAATACTGCCTTGAGACTCACACACAGATATTCAAAAAACTCACCACACGACTGTACAGGAACTTGAGACACTCTGACAATTACTTCATTCTTAACCTGGGAAACTACGACCACAACCACGGGTGAAAACACAACTGCTGAAAAACACTTCTATCTAGGGACAATTAATCACCTGTGGACAGCACAAGCTCACAGACAAAATAAACACTGATGAATCCCTGCATTACAGCAAAACTAAATGGCATTGCGAGCTGCAAATATCTAGCTGACCAACTGGCAATACAGGAAAGCAGTATTGCACACTAAACATAAACATATCCAACCAAACCACTTTATGGCCAATTGACCACTCGTATAACGACCTTGGCATGTTACAAGTACAGATGCTGCAGGTGGCCCAGGAGACACTCAGGTGCACAGCCCAGGAGTACCCCTCCTCAATAGGACTGACACTCGTAAAGAGTGTTTTAAGCTTCGACAATGGTATCGAGCATCGCACAATACCCAAAACGAACAACAACCTCACCCTTGCAGACAGAAAGAAACTGTTACTGCTCTTACTATCTGTACAGACTATTGCAGAAGTTCTTTTCCTTTGGTGCTTGCCTCGGCACTTTTCTCCCGCTGCCCTTAAAACTGCTACCTTCTGCTCACATCTCGACCACTTCTATCGCCTCAAAGTGCCTGTATTAGTCGGTAATCCTGCGAACAACATCATGACCCCACATCCTGTGCACTTCTCAATTGTAACGAAGCAAATGGAGGTGATGGTAGAACTTTGGTGATGGTCACCATGTCAGTGTGGGTGTGGAGTAGCTTCACCCTTTAAAAAAAAAGGCATTACCACGAATTGGACCTGGGTCCTCCACATAGCAGCAAGATATGCTGACCTCTGAGCTGCTCAAATGGACAAGAGAGAATTTAGCATTAATTGCAAAGTTTGCAACCATAACATTCACAATATAAATAATTTCCATAGAGAATATGCATTGAAGCTTAGGGTTAAGAAAACTGTTTTATATTCAGGTGCAACACCCTTTTAACATCGGCCAGCCGACATTAGGAGCAATCTGGAAATCCCCAAATATTCAAAATTAACTGTTTTATTAGCCAGTCCACCAATAATTTACCTGGATATGTGAATTTACCTACCTGTCCCACCTCAAATACACAACGCACAAACACTTTCTAACAGAAAACCATATTTAGCCATGCAACATATTCTCTAGGAGCAGACAGGAATGCCTTTTGAAGTGGTGATTCCATCATAATAATAGCCTATGTGTTAGTTCTCCACGGAACAGAAACTACTGTACCAGTCCCAACGTGGCATTGACAGCATAAAGGGCATTGCACAGGAAGGAAGTATATGAATTTATCAGAATAAGTTTAGATGACAGTGTCCTGTGTAAAATTAAATGCCCATTTAGCATGAAGTATTAAATCAAAATAGTGGCAGAGCAGTTTAAGTAGCAGAGCATTGGCTTTTTTTAAGTAGTTGCTTCTCTGTATATTTATAAAAATAAAATGATGTAGAACTGATACCCTTGAATAATGATTAATGTGAGCAGATTAGTAGTAGATGAAAATTGTTGTTAGTAGTTCAGTGGCACTTCTCACTTTCTCGTTTTACACCCCTGAAGGCTCTCATCGGTGATGGAGCTGTTGGAATATTACATGTGAATGAATGGCTGAACTCGATAATTTTCTAGGTATTCAATATTCTTGTACAGTGCATTCAAAACAAAGTTATATAAAAATGAAGAGGGATGTGTACTTCATAAACTGGCTTGACAACAAGCACACAACGAAGCAGTATGATGTAGCTTACTCAAGCACCTCAGTTTCGCAGGAGACCGTGAGGCAGCAAGTACACACATCATGTTTGCTCTCTGTTTTTTATTGCCTGTGCTCGAGCACAGTATGAAATGTATTAATTTTTATGGAGTCAGCTATCCGTCCAATTTCCTTCTCCAATCTGGGGCTGCTTCCCATCTCTAATTAATTTGTCGTTAACAGGATGTTAATTGTAATATTCTCTTTAATGAACTCATTTTCAGCAAATTGCTAAGCTGGTAATCTTCCTTTCTGTATTGAATAATAATAGTAACTCTGACATTTACATGAAGAGGCATACCAGCAGCAGCAGTTAGCTGTCTTTTAAACTTCATTTGATGCATCCAGAACATTGGAGATATACTGCAACGTCAGTAGGACATATTTACTGAGAAAAATCATTCACGACACACTTGCCTCCACTGAACGCATCCACACCCATTAATGTACAGGCAAAAATCCACAAAACCTAACATTCTAGAAGTGGAACAAAATGAATAATATTTTTCAAATACAGTGCTTAAAAAAGTTTCACACTGCCCCCAAGCTTGCATACTTTGTTTTTAACCCATTTTTAGGCACATTTTTTGTAGCAGCCCTGTAAAGTTAATTGTTTTGGTATCATTTTAGAAGTTTCAACTACATTTAATTTTTGATTATTTTATTTTTGTGATTTAGGAGCAAAAAACTATAGTAGTAAGTATACTTGCCACTGTCTTTATTAAGCTGTTATGAGTTACTACTACATGTGAAAAAAAGGAATTTTCTGTTGTTATTTGACTATCTATTTTACAATCCTAGAAACTTCATTTAACACTACTTAAAGAAACGAGCTGAGATAAGTCACAATAGCATATATTGCAGAATGAAACAATGTGTTCTGTTGTAACAAGTGACAACAGCACTGATGTCATGACAAACAGACACCAGTAGTTTAGCATATTATCACAAAAGGTCAACCACATCCAGAGGAGGTATAACATTTTCCCAAGAGCATAGTAAAACAACTAAATTAGTGGTAAGTATGGTCAGTTGGTGGTAAGTATCTTTTCTGCAGTCCAAAAAAGAAATTAATTTTGTGGTAAGTATATTCCCCTTGTATCATGGAAAAATTACTTTGGTAGTAAGCATACTTCCCAGTTTCCTTCAAAACAACATCATTTGGTGGCACATATATTTGCAACTGCTTCTGAAAGGAACAAGTGACATTTAATGACAATTAAAAGCTACATTTCATAACAGACAGAAAGTTCAGCTGGTGCAGCAAACTAACATCAGGTGCCAGGTGCATACAGAGCTCGTATGATGTGTTCTCAGGAATACAGTAAAGAAATACAGTTGATGGTAAGTACACTTCCCACATCCTGTGAAATGGTTAAATCAGGAACTTCTCTCAGAATATATTGAGCGAGGTGGCACAGTGGTGAGCTCACTGGACTCACATTCAGGGCGACTAACAGTTAAAGTCCATGCATTACTCTCCTGTGGCAACCTGTTCATCTCAGAGTAGCCCTTTCAACCTACAGCCTCAATTATCTGCTGGATGTATTCCCATCTCTGTTTTCCTCTACAGTTTTTGCTCTCTACAGCTCCATCTAGTCCACCCATACTTGGGTTTCCTGAGCTTTCTCTAAATCAGTACAGGCAAATGCCGAGATGGTTTCTCTGAAAGGGCACAATAAATAGCCTTCCCATCCTTGAAACAATCAGAGTTTGTGCTCAGACACTAAAGACCTCAATGTTTATGGGACATTAAACACTTATCTTCCTTCATTTCTCCTTTCTCAATATTCTTTTGTCTACCAGAAATCACTAAGTACAACTGACTGTGTAATGTAGGTGAAAGCGAACCTGCACTCTCATTTACCTTAGCAGAGTGCACTGTGTCTCCATTCGTTAATGGGACAGTGTGACTCACGAGGGCCGTACAGTCTGTCGACCTGCTGCAAAGAGTCACTTAAGGCTTTTACTGGTCATGAGAGATATACTTAGCAGTAGCTGTGTTTCTTCACTGCATTTATGGGAATACATTGAACCACTTCTGCATGCTCCTGGTATCCAGTGATAGTCCGCTGCACCAGTTTACTTTCTTTTTATTATGAAATATAGCTTTTAGGGCTGTGAGAAGTATACAGCCCACCAAATAACAGTGTTTTAATGGCTCTTGGAAAATATGCTTTCCATCAAAATAGTTTCTCAAAATGGTTTGGGAAGTACACTTACTGTATTTACCCAAATCTAAGCCGCACTTGAATCTAAGCCACAGCTGAAAAATGAGACTCGAAATAAAGGAAAAAAAATTTTCACGAATCTAAGCAGCACTTGAAATTTGTGACTCGAAATTCAAGGGGGAGAAACGTTTTAGACCACATCTCCAAACCGAAACAAAGTTGGTCCATTGTAATATGAGACAATTTAGGTTGAATGAATGATGATACAGCTACAGTAGTTTGGTGCGTGTGGTAAACTTAGCAGTTAAGCTTTACCACGTAGTCATTGCTATGCATCAGGTTCTCCATCCATATTTATACTAGAGAGCCTTTTTCACGTGCTTCGTCTGGTTTGAATTGATTGCTTATTTTTCTTTGATCTGATAAGTGCCGTTCTCTTTGTTATAGGTGTTTCCATCACTCTAAGCTCAAAATGCATTATAGTACTGTGCCATGCATTGTTTGTTGCATTCTGATTATGCGTGTTTACGGCCTGTCGCCGCTCGCGGGATGGCTTGCTTTTGCGCACGCTACCGCCGCTTACAATTAAAAAAAAAAGAGAGAGAGGAATCGTCTCATCAGCGAAACAATGGCAAGAGACTGCTATTTGTTGTTAGTTACACTGCCGCTTTCTTTGATAATGATCAACAAGAACCATATAATAGACTGCATATTATAGATGTTCCAAACGAAAGTTTAGCGAAAAAGTTTCTCCATTGGAAAATTTTTGCAGACGCCTCTTTAGTGCATTACATTCTGCACAGAAATTAGAGCCATCTTAGGGTTAAAAATCTAGTCAGTTGCCGTGCTTCATTTCTGACTGTATCACTATTCAGCATAGGAATAATACAAATATCAACATGACATGATATATGTATTCTTCCGCGTTTGCTATTGTCTCACTCTAGTTTCGTAGTTTATTAGGAAGACAGGATTTAAATGAGATAGTAGGAAACACGTAGGAATACATGGCAAAATGTTTACATTTGTATTATTCTTATGGTGAAGAGAATACTGCATGTGATTCACAATTCATAAAAGTTGCTATTAACGACCATCTCTTGTCACAGGTAGGACAAAAATTCAGAACGTAGACTTGGCCATATTGACAAACATCCCAAACAGTCTTCTAGTCGGATTTTCATAGTACATTGAAAGGCTGCAACATTCAGGGATGAAGAATATGGAATTTGTATTTACTTTGTTGGATAAAGTATGAAAATGCAGTGGTCGAAACTCGGGGCAGAGAAAAAAGCTCGTCTTCCACCCCCCCCCCCCCCCCCCCCATCGCACCCTCCACCATTTTTTTTAATTTGTTTACTGACGCAGAGGTTTTGGTGCCAGTATTTATCTTTGTGCCTGCAAAGCACAAAGCATGCCTGTGTAGTGCTACATATATTCGACGGCAGAAGTTAGTTGCGGCGGCACCTACCAACATTTTTCAGAACTTCCGCTTACTTTGCACTTGATTCTAAGCTGCAGGCGGTGTTTTGGATTACAAAGACCGGAAAAAAGTGCAACTTAGATTTGAGTAAATACGGTATTACACAATTATGTCTTTTGTGAATCTCGGGAAGCATACTTGCCAACCACTTAGTGATTTTACAAAGCTTTTGGGAATATATATTACCATCTGTAGATGTACCTGGCTGAAAGAATACGGCTGAAAGCAAGGGGAAACTACAGCCGTAATTTTTCCCGAGGGCATGCAGCTTTACTGTATGATTACATGATGATGGCGTCCTCTTGGGTAAAATATTCCGGAGGTAAAATAGTCCCCCATTCGGATCTCCGGGCGGGGACTACTCAAGAGGATGTCGTTATCAGGAGAAAGAAAACTGGCATTCTACGGATCGGAGCGTGGAATGTCAGATCCCTTAATCGGGCAGGTAGGTTAGAAAATTTAAAAAGGGAAATGGATAGGTTGAAGTTAGATATAGTGGGAATTAGTGAAGTTCGGTGGCAGGAGGAACAAGACTTCTGGTCAGGTGACTACAGGGTTATAAACACAAAATCAAATAGGGGTAATGCAGGAGTAGGTTTAATATTGAATGGGAAAATAGGAATGCGGGTAAGCTACTACAAACAGCATAGTGAACGCATTATTGTGGCCAAGATAGATACGAAGCCCACACCTACTACAGTAGTACAAGTTTATATGCCAACTAGCTCTGCAGATGACGAAGAAATTGAAGGAATGTATGATGAAATAAAAGAAATTATTCAGCTTGTGAAGGGAGACGAAAATTTAATAGTCATGGGTGACTGGAATTCGAGTGTAGGAAAAGGGAGAGAAGGAAACATAGTAGGTGAATATGGATTGGGGGACAGAAATGAAAGAGGAAGCCGCCTGGTAGAATTTTGCACAGAGCATAACTTAATCATAACTAACACTTGGTTTAAGAATCATGAAAGAAGGTTGTATACATGGAAGAACCCTGGAGATACTAAAAGGTATCAGATAGATTATATAATGGTAAGACAGAGATTTAGGAACCAGGTTTTAAATTGTAAGACATTCCCAGGGGCAGATGTGGACTCTGACCACAATCTATTGGTTATGACCTGTAGATTAAAACTGAAGAAACTGCAAAAAGGTGGGAATTTAAGGAGATGGGACCTGGATAAACTGAAAGAACCAGAGGTTGTACAGAGATTCAGGGAGAGCATAAGGGAGCAATTGACAGGAATGGGGGAAATAAATACAGTAGAAGAAGAATGGGTAGCTTTGAGGGATGAAGTAGTGAAGGTAGCAGAGGATCAAGTAGGTAAAAAGACGAGGGCTAGTAGAAATCCTTGGGTAACAGAAGAAATATTGAATTTAATTGATGAAAGGAGAAAATATAAAAATGCAGTAAGTGAAACAGGCAAAAAGGAATACAAACGTCTCAAAAATGAGATCGACAGGAAGTGCAAAATGGCTAAGCAGGGATGGCTAGAGGACAAATGTAAGGATGTAGAGGCCTATCTCACTAGGGGTAAGATAGATACCGCCTACAGGAAAATTAAAGAGACCTTTGGAGATCAGAGAACGACTTGTATGAATATCAAGAGCTCAGATGGAAACCCAGTTCTAAGCAAAGAAGGGAAAGCAGAAAGGTGGAAGGAGTATATAGAGGGTCTATACAAGGGCGATGTACTTGAGGACAATATTATGGAAATGGAAGAGGATGTAGATGAAGATGAAATGGGAGATACGATACTGCGTGAAGAGTTTGACAGAGCACTGAAAGACCTGAGTCGAAACAAGGCCCCCGGAGTAGACAATATTCCATTGGAACTACTGACGGCCGTGGGAGAGCCAGTCCTGACAAAACTCTACCATCTGGTGAGCAAGATGTATGAAACAGGCGAAATACCCTCAGACTTCAAGAAGAATATAATAATTCCAATCCCGAAGAAAGTAGGTGTTGACAGATGTGAAAATTACCGAACTATCAGCTTAATAAGTCACAGCTGCAAAATACTAACACGAATTCTTTACAGACGAATGGAAAAACTAGTAGAAGCCAACCTCGGGGAAGATCAGTTTGGATTCCGTAGAAACACTGGAACACGTGAGGCAATACTGACCTTACGACTTATCTTAGAAGAAAGATTAAGGAAAGGCAAACCTACGTTTCTAGCATTTGTAGACTTAGAGAAAGCTTTTGACAATGTTGACTGGAATACTCTCTTTCAAATTCTAAAGGTGGCAGGGGTAAAATACAGGGAGCGAAAGGCTATTTACAATTTGTACAGAAACCAGATGGCAGTTATAAGAGTCGAGGGACATGAAAGGGAAGCAGTGGTTGGGAAGGGAGTAAGACAGGGTTGTAGCCTCTCCCCGATGTTGTTCAATCTGTATATTGAGCAAGCAGTAAAGCAAACAAAAGAAAAATTCGAGGTAGGTATTAAAATTCATGGAGAAGAAATAAAAACTTTGAGGTTCGCCGATGACATTGTAATTCTGTCAGAGACAGCAAAGGACTTGGAAGAGCAGTTGAATGGAATGGACAGTGTCTTGAAAGGAGGATATAAGATGAACATCAACAAAAGCAAAACAAGGATAATGGAATGTAGTCTAATTAAGTCGGGTGATGCTGAGGGAATTAGATTAGGAAATGAGGCGCTTAAAGTAGTAAAGGAGTTTTGCTATTTGGGGAGCAAAATAACTGATGATGGTCGAAGTAGAGAGGATATAAAATGTAGGCTGGCAATGGCAAGGAAAGCGTTTCTGAAGAAGAGAAATTTGTTAACATCCAGTATTGATTTAAGTGTCAGGAAGTCATTTCTGAAAGTATTCGTATGGAGTGTAGCCATGTATGGAAGTGAAACATGGACGATAAATAGTTTGGACTAGAAGAGAATAGAAGCTTTCGAAATGTGGTGCTACAGAAGAATGCTGAAGATTAGATGGGTAGATCACATAACTAATGAGGAAGTATTGAATAGGATTGGGGAGAAGAGAAGTTTGTGGCACAACTTGACCAGAAGAAGGGATCGGTTGGTAGGACATGTTCTGAGGCATCAAGGGATCACCAATTTAGTATTGGAGGGCAGCGAGGAGGGTAAAAATCGTAGAGGGAGACCAAGAGATGAATACACTAAGCAGATTCAGAAGGATGTAGGTTGCAGTAGGTACTGGGAGATGAAAAAGCTTGCACAGGATAGAGTAGCATGGAGAGCTGCATCAAACCAGTCTCAGGACTGAAGACCACAACAACAACAACAGATGTACCTGGTATCTTGTGATAGTACACTGTACGAGATGCATAAAAATTGCTACAACAAACAGTTTTTGTTTGTTGTCAGATCACTACTATCGTCACTTGTGTAGTTGGAAAAAAAAAAATTGCCTCATTTTCACAGTGGAAAATAGCAGCTCACAAAAGGGCTCTAGGAGAAATACACTACCACTACAGTTTTTGTCCTATACCACAAAAATAAAATTACAAAAATAAATAAATAAACAAACTGATCACATGTCAAATATAACATCAAACAATTTGACTTTGCAAAGGGATTAAAGCGTTAATGCTTAAAGACTGCCCAAGCATTGTTACTTTACAGTAAGAATGTTTGTCAGCATGGAAAGTTACCACACAATTGGCAAACGCTACAGCGACATCATATGAACATTCCACAGCCTTTGCAGTAACAAAATGTTAAAAATCGGCACTACAGAGATTGCTCAGAGCCAACAACAACTGACGACTGCTAACTTCAAATTATAGCTGACAGGTAGTACCTCAGGAACTTACTGTAACTGCACTGTGACTTTTTTTGCAGATAATGGGGAGAGCTGTGTTGACTCACACAGTACACAACCATCTCGACACATTCAGTGGGGTCTCTAGGTGTCCATTATGTACTACAGTACAAACCCCCGGGGAATGTAGTGCACAAAGAATTGTGGTGTACATGGAAACCGGTGGATGGAAAGCGACATTCTTTTTGAGGAGCACTAGTGAGAAAATTTAGAGAAATGGCTGTTGACACTGACTGCAGAACAATCTACTGCGACTAATGTACATTCCATGTAAGGGCCATGAAGACAAGTTTAGAGAGATTAGGGCTCAGTCAGAGGCATATAGACAAGTCATTTTGCCCTCACTCTGTTTGTGGTGCAACAGGAAAGGAAATTACTAGTGGTGATACAGGGTGTCCTCCAGCAGAACTTGGATCAGTGATATTGTATTCCTTTCACAATAAGTGAAGCATTTCTTTGATACCTGATGATCCTTGTAGAAGGATGCAGAAATGGCCAGGTACCAATGAATGTCTCAAGTGTGAAGACCCACAGATTCAGCACATAGTTGAGTCAGTCTGGTTTTGGTCTGGTGTCACCTATGGATATCAAATGCCTCTAATAACTAGTAAGTATAATTTGAGAGCTGTGCAGTATCAGAACTGAATCCTCCAACCTACTGTCTAGCCAACATAATGTCAAAATTTCAGCAATGGGTCTCTCGACAAATAGTGCACTATGGCATAGGTCCTGTTCTTAGCATGCATTTATTGTAATTTCCTGCTTAATGCAAAGTCCTAAGCGAATGGAATAAAGCACGGCAATTCCTGTATATAAGAAGAGTAAAAAAATGGACCCACAACATTACAAACCAATATCCTTAAAATTGGTTTGCTGCAGAATTCTTGAATGTATTTTCAGTTTGATTTCCACAAGACAGAAAAGCTTCTGTTCACAAATCAGCACAGATTTAGAAATCATCGTTTGTGTGAAACTCGACTTGCCCCTTTCTCACAAGATATCCTGCAAATCAGCGATGAAGGGAACAGGCAGATTCCACATTGCTATTTCCAGAAAGTGTTTGCCACAGTGCGCCACTGCAGACTGTTGATGAAGGTCTGAAATTACAGATTAGGTTTCAAGATATGTGAATGGCTCGAGATGACTTCTTGTGTAGTAGAAGTCAGAATGTCGTCGTTGATGGTGAGTGTTCATCACAGGCAGGGGTATTGGGGTTATTCTCAGGAGTGCCCCGGGGAAGTATGATAGGACCACTCTCATTCTCTATACAGGGTGTTACAAAAAGGTACGGCCAAACTTTCAGGAAACATTCCTCACACACAAATAAAGAAAATACGTTACGTGGACATGTGTCCGGAAATGCTTAATTTCCATGCTAGAGCTCATTTTAGTTTCGTCAGTATGTACTGTACTTCCTCGATTCACCGCCAGTTGGCCCAATTGAAGGAAGGTAATGTTGACTTCGGTGCTTGTGTTGACATGCAACTCATTGCTCTACAGTAATAGCATCAAGCACATCAATACGTAGCATCAACAGGTTAGTGTTCGTCAGGAACGTGGTTTTGCAGTCAGTGCAATGTTTACAAATGCAGAGTTGGCAGATGCCAATTTGATGTATGGATTAGCACTGGGCAATAGCCATGGCGCGGTACGTTTGTATCGAGACAAATTTCCATAACGAAGGTGTCCCGACAGGAAGATGTTCGAAGAAATTGATCGGCGTCTTAGGGAGCACGGAACATTCCAGCCTATGACTAAGCGACTGGGGAGACCTAGAACGACGAGGACACCTGCAATGGATGAGGCAATTCTTCATCCAGTTGACGATAACCCTAAGATCAGCGTCAGGGAAGTTGCTGCTGTACAAGGTAACGTTGACCACGTCACTGTATGGAGAGTGCTACGGGAGAACAAGTTGTTTCCATACCATGTACAGCGTGTGCAGGCACTATCAGCAGCTTATTGGCCTCCACAGGCACACTTCTGCGAATGGTTCTCCAACATTGTGTCAATCCTCATTTCAATGCAAATGTTCTCTTTACGGATGAGGCTTCATTCCAACATGATCAAACTGTAAATTTTCACAGTCAACATGAGTGGGCTGACGAGAATCCGCACGCATTTGTGCAATCACATCATCGACACATATTTTCTATGATCGTTTGGGCAGGCATTGTTGGTGATGTGTTGATTGGGCCCCATGTTCTTCCACCGACGCTGTATGGAGCATGTTATCATGATTTCATACCTGTGCTGCTAGAACATGTGCCTTTACAAGTACAACACAACATGTGGTTCATGCACAATGGAGCTCCTGCACATTTCAGTCGAAGTGTTTGTATGCTTCTCAACAACAGATTCGGTGACCAATGGATTGGTAGAGGCAGACCAATTCCATGGCCTCCACACTCTCCCGACCTCAACCCTCTTGACTTTCATTTATGGGGGCATTTGAATGCTCTTGTCTATGCAACCCCGGTACCAAATGTAGAGACTCTTCGTGCTCATATTGTGGATGGCTGTGATACAATACGCCATTCTCCAGGGCTGCATCAGCGCATCAGGGATTCCATGTGACGGAGGGTGGATGCATGTATCCTCGCTAATGGAGGACATTTTGAACATTTCCTGTAACAAAGTGTTTGAAGTCATGCTGGTACATTCTGTTGCTGTGTGTTTCCATTCCATGATTAATGTGATTTGAAGAAAAGTAATAAAATAAGCTTTAACATGGAAAGTAAGCGTATTTGGACACATGTCCACATAACATATTTTCTTTCTTTGTGTGTGAGGAATGTTTCCTGAAAGTTTGGCAGTACCTTTTTGTAACATTCTGTATAGACTGGTGGTCCAAAACATTATGACCTGCTTAATAGCTTGTTTGTCCATCTTTGGGACAAAATACATCACTGATTCTGCGTATCAGGGATCAGACAGCTTGTTGTTACGTTTGAGGAGGTATGAAGCATTAGATGTCTACACACAGGTCTTGTAATTCACGTAAATAACATATCACTGATTTGCATACGTGGTAATGATGCTCGATAGTGATCCAGATGGGTTCTTTAGGTTTACATCAGGCAAATTTGGCCACCAAGACATCAACGTGACGTCACTATAATGCTTTTCAAACCTTTGTAGCATGATTCTGGCTCTGAGATACAGACATTTACACTGCTGAAAAATGACTTCGCTGTCGGGGAAGACATCAAGCATGAAGGGACACAGGTGATTCACAGCTGTCGGCATGTCTTCGATTACTACATGCAAGTGCAGGAGAATGTCTCCCAAGCATAATGCTGCTCCCACCAGCCAGCATCCATGGTGTGCTGCACATTTGGAGCTGCCATTCACCTCAATGATGGTTTTTGTGGAGACACCTATCAACCTAGTGTAGCAAAAATGGGATTCACCCAAAGAGCCAACATTTCCATTGATTGATGGTTTAATATGAATGGTCCTGTGCCCACTGCAATCACAACTGATGATGTTGTTGTGTAGACATGTGAACATGTAGGAGTGGTCTGTTGCGGAGCTCCGTGTTCCAGAATTTACAATGAACAGTGTGCTATGGAACACTTGTGCGTGCACCAGCATTGTGCTCTTTCAGCAGAGTTGCTACAAATCACCATCTATCCTACATTGCAGCCAGACATGCCGCCAAACCCCAAGTACTGTGAAGAGTCATGGATGTCTAACCATTTAGCACCTAGTGATAGATAGCACATGAACATTTGACCAGCATTGCCACTTTTGAGATGTGTGTCACAGGCTCAGCATAATAATAATCTGACATTTATCAAAATCACTTATCTCAACTGATTTCCCCATTTGCAGCCCATATCTTCCCTAAAGTGAGCCCCCATCTGTGTCTGCTCTATTTACATATTTTTGTTACTGCATCACATGCCCGCAATGCCACTAGCAGTGGGCAGTGGTCATAATGTTTTGGCTAATAAGTGTACATTAAGGATCTGACAGCCAACGTGGCCAGCACTATGAGGCTGTTTGCTGATGACGCTATTGTGTATGAGCAAATGTCGCCGTTGAGTGACTATAGGAGGATATAAGATGACTTAGACAAAATTTGTGATTGATGAGATGAATGGAAGCTTACTGTAAATATTAAAAAAATGTAGGTTAATGCAGATGAGAAGGAAAAAAAATCCCATGATGTTTGAATACAGCATCAGTAGTATGCGGCTTGACAGTCACGTCAATTAAATACCTAGGCATAATGTTGCAAAGCAGTAAGACATGAAACAAGCAAAATTGGTTGTAGGGAAGGCAAATGGCCAAATAAGTTTATCGCAAGAATTTTAGGAAAGTGTAGCTTATCTGTAAAGGACACAACACTAGTGTGACCCATTGTTTAGCATTGCTTGAGTGTTTGGGATCTGCATGACACTGGATTAAAGAAGACATTGAACCAATTCAGAGATTTGTCACCAGTAAGTTTGACCAGCACATAAGTATTATAGAGATGCTTCATGAACTCAAATAGTAACCCCTGGAGGGAAGATGATATTCTTTTCACAAAACACCATTAAACTATTTAGGTACCTCGTACTTGAAGCTGACTTTAGGTCGATCCTACAGTGACCAATTTACAATTCATGTAAAGGCCACAAAGACAAGAGAAATTAGGGCTTGTACAGAGGCATATAGACTATCATTTATCTATAGCACTATTTGTCAGTGGAACAGGGCAAGAAATTACTAAGGTGGCTTGTGGGTTATGTACGTAATTTTAATCAGCATGATAGATACATTTTTGTACATGTTTACTTTCAAGGAACTTTGTTGTGCTGTTCTTTTTTAATAAAAACAAATACAAAGCTCGTGTGGGGTATGTATGTAATTTTAATCAGCATGATGGATATATTTTTGTACATCTTTACTTTCAAGGAACTTTGTTGTGCTGTTCTTTTTTAATAAAAACAAATACGAAGCTCGTGCTTATTCACTCCATTCCTGGCTGATGAAAGTATCTATTGTAATTATCATCTTTCTCATGTTTGCAGTACCTCAGAACCCTCTGTCAATTGTATTTCTTTTTATTTGGCATTTATGGTGTGGACATCTTGGAATTCACGAGCATCTATTCTGTTATCAGAAACATTACATTCTCTTCAGACCATTCTGCTGCTCAAAGATCTTGAGTTGAAGACAAAAGTTCACTGATGAAACACCAGAATTTAGCTCTTTCTCTCCTGCTCTCACCAATGCAGAGATGATGGAGACTTCGTTTGACAGTTCACCGAAAGACTGATAATGGGCAGAACATGAGTGAACACCTGTCAATGCTAACCAAATGCAACAGAATGGTGTCTGCTTGTGCTCAGCTACTGTTCAGAGCCACAGAGAATTCTTGTTCATTTGTGTCCGCTCCAGGGAAAAATGAGTTTCAGACCTGCAGTCCAGTCTTTTAAGTTTAGCAGGCAGATGGATCAGTCATGTTTTGGGCCAGTATGGTATACAGATGTCTGACATATCTCATTTCTAATGAGGCTATTTGAGGGCTGTGCAATATGATGATAGGATCCTCGAACCTACTGTCGTGTCATATAGTTGACATTTGGATGATCATTGGTTGTGTTTCAAGATGACAATGCACAAGTACACCATGGGATACGAATGATGGAGGAAATCAAAGCCAAAATGAGGGCAGCTCAGCCTGTATTATTGTAAAATATTAGGAGAGAGAGAGTCACGGACATGATATGCGAGTTGAGATGGTAATCACAAAAAGAAATACTTTTTTGCTGTGGCAAGAACTTTTCACAAAATTCCAGTCTCCAACTTCATCCTCCAAATGCAAAAACATTTTCATTTTCATAGCACTCATCTTCATAGGGAAAAATGATCGTTATAATAAAACACAACAAATCAGAGATCACACAGAGCAATTTAAGTGTTACTTTTCCCCACACATTGTTCAAGAGTGGAACGGTAGAGAAACAGTATGAAAGTGGTTTGATAAATCCTCTGTCAGGCACTGAGCTGTGAAATGCAGACATTTCATATCCCATAAGCACGGTGGTTGTGGAGGTCTAGTGGGTAGCGCACTAGACTCCAATCAGGAGGTCCTGGGCTCGATTCCCGATAAAACATAAAAGGTTGGGATTTTTCCTTGTTCCAGTGACTGCAGGATGGCCCCAGGTGACGCCAACCTGCTATCAGGTGACTCCTGGGGATATTTCCCACGGGTAAAAGGAAGCTGAGGTGATAGGCCATAACCCTCTCCCTCCTAGTGCCACGGTGAACAAAGGCTGCACCCTACCTGCTGTCAGGACAACTGCCCAGTCACTGCCTGTCATCATAGACCTTACTTTTACTTTTATGTTGTATGCATCTGAACAATTACTTTAACACAGAACAAATACGGAAATGAACAAGACCAGAATAATTAACATATTCTGTTGGATTTTCTGTTGCTGCTATATCATAAATTAAACAACAACAGAAAGACATCTTCAATCAATTCTTTAAAATTCATGACATAAAAGTATTGTATAAATCATTAAAACTCTACTGTACTCTATTGAAATTGTAATACTCCTGGGTAGATGCCAACGTTAGCATGAAGCTAGAGCCAGTGTGGACATGGTTTTTAGGCCGTTGTCCACATCCGACTAGATGAATAGCAGACTGGTATGCACACCCCACATCAGTTACATGATCCTCAAACATTTTGACAACGTTCTCACACTTTCACACACGATAATATTAGATACATACAGATACAGGGTACATAACTTTCACCCTGGTGTGGGTTGGAAGGGGGGGAGGGGGGGGGGGGGGAGGTGGCATGGAAAGGGCATCTGGCCACAATTTACCACTAATACTGCCAAATCCACATTAACATGCTGAGACTGTGATAGCAGGGGATAAAGACTAAGAAAAGAAAAAGTAAAATGTATCAAAGTTGTGAGGTAAAAGTCTGTGCCCACTGCCAGAAGAAAATTCACTCCAGATTTAATGTTGCAACAGTGCATATGGAGTACATGAAATGATCACATTTACAGATCAATACTGCAAATGCTTCTCAGCTAGCATGTATCGACCCGTGCCAAAACACACACATTAGTATGTCGTGTAGCCCTCACTGGTGACAATGCAGGCACTGACTATGGCATTCAGTCGATAGTACAGATGGCAAAAACTGTCCTGAGATAAATTATGTCACACATGCTCAATCTGTTCACATAGTTATGTAAGAGTTGTTGGCTGACAAGTTGCACGAGTCACTTCTCATCCCATGTTCCCACATGTGCTCGGTTGGAGACAAACTCGTAGAACATGCTGGACCGGGAAGTCACTCCTCATCTTTCGGAGAACACTGAGTTTCATGGGCAGCGTGTGGGTCCGCACTATACTGTTGGAACAGTACATTACCTTCCAGTTGCAAGAATGCAAAAATAACGGGTGTAAAATCATTCTGCATGTACCAAGTGCAGAAACACCACAGATGAATGAGAGTTGTAGTTTATTGCACCCCAGACCGTAAGGCCTGGGGTGGGGCCACTGTATCTTGGACAAATGCACTCTACAAGAGAGTGCTCACCAGATTTACGTCATTTGCTGATACGACCATCACTTGTGTGCGAGCGGAATCTGCTTTCATCACTTGCAACCATGGCGTGCCATGCCATCCTCAAAGAGATCCTCTGATGGCACCACTCGAGCCATGCATGTCAGTGCTGAGGCACGATTGGAAGACAGGATAGATGTGTGCACGTCCATAACGCAATTGGCAATAACTGCTTCGCAACAGTTTGTGTTGACACATCTGGGGCTCACAAGACCTTTTATCTGTGCTGTGGTAGCCATACAATCTGCAACTGCTGCCCTTTCAGTACAACAATCCTAGTGAGCATCTGTGCTGTGTGGATGTCCAGAACCTCGACTACGTGTGTGAGAATGTTCACGTGACTACTGATACTAGCAACGTTGCATAACTGACGCAGCACATTCAACTTGTGTGGAAATTCCCCCGAAAGGACCATCCTGTCACTCGGAAGCCCACAATTTGACCCCTTTTTAAACTCACTCGTTGGCTATAAGAATCACGAGTGTGCCTTCCTGGCATGGTTGCCTGCTTGCTTCACATGTCTGCATCACACTGGCTGTGAGCATTTCCTATTAAAGGGTAGACACATATAGCATTCTGATAGCTATGCCATTACACTATCTGTTGGCGGATGACACTGAAACCATTGCCAGTACATCTACTATTCCCAGGTGACATGTGTTGTCATCAGAACAAAATTGACATTGTATTTCCAGGTGTACAATATAAGCTGTATCAGCAGAAACATGTGACTAAAAAGATGCTAGCCTTACATTATTCTTGCACATTATCATTATCTTTGATGTTAATATGACAAGAAACATGAGAAATGCAATATCGAAAGTGAAGTTCATGGGAGACATCTATGAACCGTTCAAAGTAAAGACAGGAGTGAGGCATGAGGATGGCCATCACCTACTCTATTTAACTCAGTTCTGGAGAAAATAATCAGGACATGGGACAAAAGAGACAGATGGGTGAAGACTGAACCGTCGCCCTCCAAGTGCCGTGCCAAACAAAGAAAGTTGATGATTGAAATTTTAAGAACCTGCTCCAGCAAAATGCTTTTGCTTTAATGACTGCCACCCCAATTCACATGCGATATCTGTGGCATGCACTTTCCTGTTTGCCAATAATACAAAATGAGCTGCCCTTCTTTGAACTTTTAAATGATGTCTCCTGTCAGTCCTATCTGGTAAGGATCCCACACCATGCAGAATACTCCAAAAGAGGACTGACTAGTATAGTTGTAGATAGTCTCTTTAGTAATCCTAATCTTCTAAATGGTTTACTATTAAATGACAGTCTTTTGTTTGCTTTCCCACCGCATTATCTATGTGAGCATTCCAATTTAAGTTGTTTGTAAATGTAATTCCTAAGTATTCAGTAGACTTCACAGCCTTTAGATCTGCGTGAATTATCATGTAACCAAAATTTAGTAGATGCCTTTTACTACTCATGCGGATGACATAACAATTTTTATTCTTTAATGTCAGTTACCACTTTTTGCATCATATGGATAGGTAGCCTAAATCATTTTGCAGTTCATTTTGATCATCTGATCACTTTACAAGACAGTAAATGATTTGCAAGACTGTAAATGATAGCATCATCTAAGAGGACTGCTCAGATTCTCTCTTAAATTGTTAATGTAGATCGGCAACAGCAGGTAGTCTACAACACTTCCTTGAGGAATGTCAGATATCACTTCTGTTTTACTTGATGAATTTCCATCAATCACTATGAACTGTGACCTTTCTGACAGGAAACCACACATCCAGTTGCACAACTGAGACAATACACCATAGGCACACAATATGATTAGAAAATGCTTGTGAGGAACTGTTTCAAAAAGTCTTCTGGAAATCTACAAATATGGAATCAATTTGAGATCCCCAGTCGACAGCACTTATTACTTTGTGTGACTAAAGAGCTAGCTGTGTTTTAAAAGGTCGATATTTCTGAATCTATCTTGGCTATTTATCAATGAATCATTATCTTTGAGATAATTCATAATATTCAGACACAATATATGTTCCAAAATCCTAATGCAAATCAACATTAGTGATATGAGTCTGTTATTTATCAGGTTACTCCTCTTTTCTTTCTTGAGCATTGGTGTGACCTGAGCAACTTTTCAGTCCCTAGGTATGGATCTTTATCAAATGAGCGGCTATATATGATTTCTAATGGAGCTATTGTATCAGTATTCTCTGAAAGAAACATAACTTCTTTATTACACTGAGGAGAGCTACTACTAAGTTACTCACAGTTGCAGTTGTTCTTGATTTGAATACTGCAATATTTACTTTGTTGTCTTTGGTGAAGAAATTTCAGAAATCCGTGTTTAGTAACCCTGCTTTAGTAGCACTGTCATCAGTAACATTACCACAGCTATTGCACAGTGAAGGTATTGGTTGTGTCTTGCCATTGGTGTACTACACATTCAACCTGAACCTCTTTGGATTTTCTTCCAGATTTCAAAATGAAGTTTCACTATGGAAACTATTAAACACATCTTGCACTGAAACCCACCCTAAGTTTCGAGCTTCAGTAAAACATCGCTAATCTTGGAGATTTTGCATTCTTTTAAATTTTGACATGCTTTTTTTCATTGCTTCTGCAGCTGAGTTTTGACATATTTTGTGCACCACCCTTTTAATTTATTTGGTATCCTTTCAGTTTATTTGGTATATATCTCTTAATTGATGTCGATACTATTTCTCTGAATTTAAACCATCTCTGGTCTACACTTACATAGTCAGACTTGAAGGAGTAGAGACTTAGCAGAGACCATCTCCTTGGAAGGCATCAAGTTAATTTTTATCTGCTTTCTCATTAAATGCCCTATTGTGTAGGGCTGAAAATTAATAGAGATAAGGCAAACAGAATGTGCAAAGTAAGTGGAAATTACTCGTCTCTTCCCCGATTACAGTGCAATAGAAGATACTACAAGATGTTGACAGATTGCCATATCTCGGTAGCTTTATATGTAATAATGAGGTCACAGATGCAGAAATCACCAGCAGAACTGGAAAATTGGTCCATATGTCAATTAGGTCTGTAATATGTCAACAAAGCTTTGACTGTACACCTTTATCGTTTTTATGTGTGAGACTTGGAAAATGTCAGTAAAATCAGCACACAGTCTCCATATTTTTCACCAACAATGCTAGAGATGAATTATGAAGATGTTAACCCAACCAAGTTACAAACGATGAAGTGCTGAGAATACGAGGTCTACACAGCCTGCACAAAATTATTGTTGAAAGAAGACTGAAGATTGCAGGTTATGTTCTACGCATGTAAGGTGGAAGAATCCCAAAATCAACACTGTTGTGGAAATCAATGGACAGATACAGATGTACAGGAAGACCTTTTAACACCTGGAACTTTTGCAATGAATCTTCAATGCATGGACACAAACTTGGAGGAAGGTGAGAACTTGGCAGCTGATCGAGTGAACTAGTGGAAACCAATTCCTTGTATGGTACACAGTAAATCTGAGTAAGTTAGTAAGTAAGTAAGTAAGTAAAGTAAGTACAACTGGGGATTTTGCAAAACTGTTGGATGATCGATATTATTGTCTAGATTTGACACTGTTGGACTTCTACCTTTTTCTTGATGTGTATTCTTCAAATTGTGAGTTTTATGAGAAAGCTGATAGGTACTTACCAACCAACCTTCCCTCAGATGAACTGACATTGTCTCTTTACAAATTCTACTGTGCTAACAATTATCTACTGAGAATCCTCGACTTGGTCTCCGCAGCTCAAATCAGCCAGTTTCTTTTAAATTTCTGTCTTTGGCTATAATTGTCTTCCAAGTATGGTGACACAACATCCTGTCATGAAACTTTTGCCTTTACACTTGTTTACTTTTCTGGACACTGCCTTTTTCTGCACTGTGCACTAAATACACTATGTGAGTAACGCCGAATCTCCAACAACCAATCGTGAACTGTAAACAGTTGTAAACTCTACCAGGGCACATAACAAACAATTAACATTTGTGTTTTAGTGTTCTAAGCTGTGAGGTCATCAGCGGACAAATAATTTAGTACCTATTCCTGGACAGCCGGAGTGGCCGTGCGGTTCTAGGCGCTACAGTCTGGAACCGAGTGACCGCTACGTTCGCAGGTTCGAATCCTGCCTCGGGCATGGATGTGTGTGATGTCCTTAGGTTAGTTAGGTTTAATTAGTTATAAGTTCTAGGCGACTGATGACCTCAGAAGTTAAGTCGCATAGTGCTCAGAGCCATTTGAACCTATTCCTGATGTGCTATTGTTTGGAACAACAACTGACGTGATCCAAAATATTACTTTCTTTTATTATAGCTTCACTTGTATTTTGTTTAATGATTACCAATTTCAGTATCAAATTCCATCATCAAGCCACTATATGATCAGAAAGCATAGTGTATCGTTAAAATATTGTTTAATAAACAGATTACCATTATATCATCATTCCTTAAAGTAATGTCCAAAGTGGAAGGACAGATGATTAATTTTGAGTATATACAAAAGTCAGAGTACTGTACTGGATATGAAAGAGGGAAAACCAGAAGGGCAGTGAGAGACGGGTGCCTTCTATCACCTTACTTCCTTAATATGTTCATCAAGGAAGTAATAACAACAACAGGTAATTTCTGGAATATGCCAAGGAAATGTGATAGGACCATTACATTTACAATGTATATAAATGATCCAGTAGAAAGTGTCAGAGGCTCCTTAATATTGTTCACAGGTACTACACTTGTCCATCAGAAAGTAGCAACAACAGAAGGCAGTATCACTTTGCACAACGACCTGCAGGGGATTGGTGAATGATGCAGGCTCTGGCAGTTGACCCTACACATAAATAAATGTAACATATCACACACACATACACACACACACACACACACACACACACACACACACACACACACAGGAAAAGAAATCCAATACTGTACAACTACACTATTAATGACAAATTGCTGGAAACAGAATCTACCATAAAATATCTAGAAGTAACTATCCAGAGCAACATTAAAGTGGAATGACCACATAAAACAGCAATAGAAAAGCAGATGCCAGACTAAGATTCACAGGAAGAATCTTAAGTGAATGTAAATTACCCCTGTGTCCTTAACCAGTAGGACTGACAGAAGAGAGAAAGAAGATCCAACGAAGTGCGGAGTGTTTTGTCACAGGATCATTTAGTCACTGTGAGATCATTACAGAGATGCTCAGCAACTCCAGTGGTAGATGCCATAAGAGAGCAGTTGTGCATCACGGAAAGATTTACTACCCAAATTTTGAGATAGTAATTTCCGAGAAGAGTCTGACAACATAATAGTTTCTCTCATATACAATTCACGAAATGATCACGAGAAGAAAATTTGAGAAGTTAGAGATAATACAGAAGCATACTGACAGTCATTCTTCCCAAGCACTGTTCACAAGTGGAACAAGGCAGAGGAGATCAGTTGGTGGCATGAGACGTACCCCCTGCCATACACAGTTAGGTGGTTTTTGGAGCATGATGTCGATATGGAAACTTAATTGCATGCATATACACTGCAGATTGATGTCATCGCAATAGTAAATCAGAGTAGGAACTAAATAAAATATTTCAGGCCTTAAATCAAGAAGTGGTAAAAGTAAAGCTAAAAATGAATACAAAGAAGACAAAAGTTATGGCTACGGACAAGAAAGGAGGTGGAGGTAGAACTGACACAAGAACAGGCAATGAGCAACTCAAGAAAGGAACTGAAATTCAATATCTCAGTAGCATTTTGCAAGAAAACAATCAATATTTCAAGGCATTCAAGAAAAGAATAGCACAGGTGAAGAGTTCCTTCCAAAATAAGAAGAAGCTGCAACTGAATAAACATATCAGCTTCCACATTAAGAAAATATTTGTAAAGACCTTTGTGTGGAGTGTTCTGACACACAGATGCAAAATCTGTACATTAGAAAAGCTAAAGGAAGCTCGCCTCAAACCTGCTGAAATGTGGTTCTGGAGGAGAAGTACAAGAACTAGCTGCATTGACAGAAAAATTAAAGGAAATAGGAGAGAAGAAAGAACCACTGAAAGTTATAGGCCAGGGCAAAGCAAAATACACTGGACGCTTAACTGGAGACGATAATCTTTTAAAAAAATTTCTGAAGGCAAGATCGTAGGTAAGAAAACAAGGGGATGACTGAGAACATCCTACTTAAACAATATGATAAATGAATGGGATTTTCTTCACACATGGAAATGAAGACAACTGCTGGAGAGAGGAAGCTGTGGCTGCAGAGACAAGGTTTAACCTTTTGGAAGAGTAAGGACAAATTAATACAAAATATGAGTCTGCATGGTAGCTACATATGGAATAAATGACAACTTCTTGTGTGCATTCATCAAGTGACCTACCCCAGTAGGTGTCTTATCTACTAAAAGTAAATGTCACTGTTGTGCTTTCAATAGATGTGAACTGCACCCTGAAAATGGTATGTCTAGTTTGCAGTTGTACAGAAGCTTTTTATTTTGAAAAATGGTTCAAATGGCTCTAAGCACTATGGGACTTAACATCTGAGGTCATCAGTCCCCCAGACTTACAACTACTTAAACCTAACTAACCTAAGGACATCCCTGCCTGAGGCAGGATTCGAACCTGCGACCGTAGCAGCAGCACGGTTCCGGACTGAAGTGCCTAGAACCGCTTGAACACAGTGGTCAGCTTTTATTTTGCAAAGAAATTTTTGATAATAAGATGAACTGATGCTGGTACTTGCTACTGAAACCAGTAGTACTTAGACACAACAAAAATGTGACTACAGAATTAAGAATAATTTTTCCAAACAATGGAGTTTTTTTTTCGAAACAACACCACAATAGAGGAAACTTACTTTAAACTAAAGACACAAAAGAAAAAAAGAGAAACTGTAAAGATCTTGAGTCTCATTAGACTCTCTTGGGAGGAAAATATAAGATATTTAATTGGTAAACTTGCAAGGCATACTTTTTTATGTTGTATAAACTACGAAACAGTTAGCATCGTCAGCTAAAATTTACTTCCTCTGTCTTAATATACCTTCCTTCACTTACAGCTGCAGTGTGGAGACAGGGGTGAGGGTGGGAGCGGGGATGGGGGTGAGGGTGAGGGCGTACTGCTTTAAAATGGTGATTATTGTATTGATATTCTTAACAACAGATTTATATCTTTTGCTTATGAAAGTCTGCATGCAATGACAGCTGCATTAGTAATACCTTCACAGGGTCGTATTCAAGTTGCAAGGCTAGAACTATGCCAGCCATGACACGCTCCCAGCCTTTCCTCCTTGTGATCTGGTTGTAGCGTCGGGACTGCAGGGTGTCTAAGCTGATGTTCAGACCGTCAAGCCCTGCCCTCTGCAAGGCAACCAGCTGTCTTGTCAACATGAGGCCATCGGTTGTCATTAAGACACTTTCGAGATATTTTATTTTCTTCAAGGCACCTGTGAAACAGCAAATTATTCTAATGAAACTGAAACAAATAATTTGTAACATTGCTGCTGCATATGAAACAAAACTCCAGTTGAAAAATTGAAAATACAAATTCCTTAAAAGTTAACTGTACATTTGCCCTAATACCAAGAGATATGAAGGGTTAATAATCTGAATTGAAGAATGCAAGTTAAGATAGCAATGAAAAAATAATTAGAGGCATAAGATCACCTACTGCAACAGGGAAATGGGAATCAATATGAACCATTACCCAGCTACTGTCAACTGATTCCATGTCTCCATGCACACTGTATAAACCACTGTGGGTTGTACGACAAAGTACATTCTTGTACCACACATTACGGGTTTTCCCCATTCAATGCTCATGTGGAGTGTGGGAAGAATGATTCTTTAAATGGTTCTGTGCATGCTGTAATTAATCTTGCCTTCATGGTCCCTATAGGAGTGATACATATGCGGTTATTGTATAATCCCTAAATACCTCACTTAATACAGGTTCCTGAAATTTCATAAGTTAGGTTTTGTCATATATTTGGCATCTATCTTCACTTGTCTGGCATTTCCAATTTTTAGTAGCTTCTTGATGCTCTCCCATGCATCAAATAAATCTATGATCAATCATGCTACACTATTTTGTATGCATTCAATGTCTGCCATTAGCCTTATTTGTTATGGGTCATACTTAAGCAATATTCTAGAATGGGCCACACAAGTATTTTGTAAGCAATGTCCTCTATAGACTGATTGCATTTTCCAGTATCTTACCAACGAATTGAAGTCTGCATTCTGCTTTGCCTACAAGTGAGTCTATGTCACCATTTCATTTCATCCAGATATTTGTATGAGTTGACCAATTAAGACTGTGATTATTTGATAATGTAGTCATACAATACTGTCTTTTTTTTGTTTTGTGATGTGCTCCAATTTACATTTCTGAAAACTTAAACTCAGTTGCCTATCTTTGGACCAAATTGAAATGTTATGATGTGACTCAAATTTGTGCATATTTTTTTCAGGCAATAATTCATTATAGACAACTCTATCATCCAGGAAAAGTATGAGGTTCCTTATAATATCGTCTTCCAGAACATTAAGGTACAACATTAATGTAATGATATAAATTACTATAACTGTATAAATAAGTTTATAAGTGTGTAAAATACATTGAACAATTTGTTACAACAAAACATTGTACTGGTATACTCAGCAAGATGTTAAATCAGCAGATAGCTACATTTTATGTTCAACATTTTGTGTACAGCATATATGCTGGAAAGGATTTATACCCAAATTAAATAAATCTGAAGAAATGGTAGTGTGTGTCTGGAAAAAAAATCCATAAAAACTCATACAGTCCAATTTGCTATTATGTCACTGTTACTGAAATATATTACAAAGTAACTGAATTCGATGAACATTCTCAGAGTACAATATGCCTCAGAGTGAAATGCACAGCAATGTCAACATTATTTTTCAAGGCTATGTTTGTGAAAATGGATGAAAGCAAACCACACATTTTGTTCTCAATCTGCGGAAGCATTATGCACTGTGAAACACTGTACTGCTGTTCTACATAAAAGCTGTCTCATTGCCAACATCTTTCCCCTGCTGGCGGTTCTACACTTCTCATCACTGATTCAACACGTTGTAAGATATTTTATGCTGTATGACACCACAGTCCAGTCTGGTTAGGACAGCATAAAAAAATTTATGAATTTCAGTATTGAAACTGGAACAGCAGAACAGCTCTCATCACACTGGCTATCAAATCGAGGTTGGATTACAGCCATGGGTACATCATTTCATGCTACACAACTGTATGTCATATGTCAGAGTTCTTCAACTGTAGTGGCTGGCGACTGGTGGCTGGCGACTGGTGGCATACCCATCTCTTGGCATCCTGTGAACAGACGTTCTCCACAGGTGACAGATTTGAAGAAAATGCTGGGTACGGCAACAGTGGAACACTCTCTGTATCGAGGTAGCTCAGTACAACTCAGGTGATGTGTAGTCTTGCATTATCCTGTTAAAAGATAGCATCACGGAGCCCTTGAAAATAGGGCACAGCGATAGGCCTTAACAAAACACAAATGCAATGTCTGCTGTCCAAATTACTGGCTATGTGAACCAGAGGTTGTGACATGTATCCAGTTGCACCCCATACCATCACATCACATGCTGGACCCGCATGAGAATGACAGGTACAATCTGGCCAGGTCTGTTGGCATTAGAGCCTCCACACACAAGTACATCAATTGTGACGATGTTGCAGAACCGAGACTCATCTGATACGATGACATAGTGCCATTCCTGTGTCTGGCATTGTTGTCAGTTGCACCGCTGTCAGTTCAACTCTCTCTAGAGCTGCATTAAGGGCTTGACAGTCTGTGCTGCTCCAGATACCATCACATTGTCTGTGTGGATACTTGTCTCACTGTATACAAGCCCACTTCCTGACTAAATGTACACAACTTCACTGCAGGATCACGTACGCATGAGCGAACACTTGTCTGCCATCTCAGGTGCTAGTTGGGTGGCACTACTGAGGCCCTCAATGCATTTAGCATGGCCCTCCTGAACCTACCAATTCTATGTTCGCACAAAATGAGATTCTGAGCAATGCAAGCAGCAATATAGTGAAACTGGAATGCTGATAAACATCTCTCCTTCTTCCATTACGCTTAACACGGTCTTCGTGTAAACAACCAACACTGAAATAGAATTTCTGAATGAAAAACCTGCTTTCTTGCATACAGAATATGCATGGGAGTGCTGAAAAGTAATGCCTCTGAATTTTTTATTCTGTTCTCAATATCGGTCGAGGCATGACACGTCACGCATATTACTTGGTCAACTTTCCCACTTCACTGACTCGTGGCACACCCCCTCCCGCAAACAGATGGAGTCGCAATAGGCAGCCCACTCTGACCAGAGATTGTGAATATGTTTACGGTGCACTTCGAGGAAGAGGCCCTGATGTCATCCAAATGGAAATCCATCTTCTTCTTTTCTTCTTCTTCTTCTTCTGTTATGTGGTTAACACACTTGTCATCTGGCCTCATGGAAGAGACAAACTCCACACGCCACAAAATCAAATTCACTATGGAGACCAAAGAAGATGGAAGACTACCATTCCTGGACATCATAGTCAGGAGAATAACGGACAGCACCCTGTGCCATAGCATGTATCTGACTCTAAAAAAAACATAAACGCAGTTCTCCCTATGGCACTGTGAATAATTTCAATAACAAAAACTGAGATGAATGTTGCAGCGTAAATTTAATTTCCATTTTGGCTTTGCATTCAAGATCAGGTTGGAAGTATCTGTGAATTTCAATACTCTGTAGAAGAGCTCAATCATTTGAAAATAACTTTCAGACCTTGTGGCTATTCTAACAGATATACATAGGGCACTACGTTCTAAAATATTTGCATCTTTCACTGAAAAACAAGCAACTAGAGGAAAAGTTCTCTTGCCATTTGCAAAAACAGTCGCAGATGGCAACCGCCGAGTGCTATGAAGAGAAGGTATTGACGCAGTGCTTAAACCAAACTGAAGACCACAACAGCAGCCATACTCAAGCAAATTGCTATGCAGTAGTTTCAGTGAATTTGACAATGATGTGGCTGCTTTCATGGTGGCCCAGTCATATTGTGGGGTAGGGAATGTCAGTGACTGGGCTGGATTTGTAGGTGACAGATGGATTTTTGGCAAAGCCTTGTATCAATACCTCCTTAATTATTGAGCTGAAAAACTGTAAAAAACATTCATACAATAAAATCACACAAAAAAATTTCCTATTTCTGCAGGTATTGTGCCTTCTGTTTCTTTTTCATTACAAAAACATATTGATTCAAGTTTATAAAGTCACAACTATGTCACTGTGATTTGTGTAACACACATTCTGGAACATGTTCCAGGAATGTCATGAAACAGACAGCTTTAAATACTTACTCTAGCTCATCTTTCAAGACTTGCATGCCAACAACAACACCATCTATCCAATCTGTTTTTATTTCACTTTCATGTAAAGATTTCTCGACAAAGGATGTCATCTGCCATGTAGGCAGTGCAAGAGGAAATTCCACACTCACATTTGGGTAATCAAGTGGATTCTGTGTCTTGTCAGAACCAAGTACAATCAACCCAATTTCATCTTTACCACTGGTAAATATCTGGAAACATATTAAATGGTAAAAATGAGTTTTGTTTATAACAAGTTGTATACCAATTGAAACATCACATACAGATACTCTTTATAAAATTATTTAATTGGATAGATAAAAAATCTACTCACCAAGCAGTGTCAGAACACACACATAAAAGACTGTTGTGATTGGCAAGTGTTTGGATCCAGTGACTCCTTCTTCAGGCTGAATGGTTGCAGGGGAAGCAAGAAGGGTGAAGGAAAAGGACTGGAGAGGTCTAAGAAAAGGGGTAGATTTTGGGAAAGTTACCCAGAACCATGGCTCATGGGTGACTTACCTTACAGGATGAGAAGGAAAGACTAATTGTTGGGGACTGCATCGGGCAAGATTCAGAAACCTGAGAGCTTAAAGGTGGAAGACAGGGTAATATGCAAGACAGAGATTACTACTAAAACTCTACATGAGATAATAAGAGTGAGAACCTAAGTGTATTGTATGCAACAGCTGTGAGAGGGGGCAGTGAAAATAGATGGGAAAGACAATGAAAGATGTAGAAAGCTAAAACGGAGTGAAGCAAAGAGTAATTACAGTGAAGAAAAGCTGAGACAGGAGAAATTAACGTAAATTGAGGCGAGGTGGGTGGTGAGAACCAAGGACAAGTTGTAGTGCTAGTTCCCACCTGCGGAGTTCTGAGAAACTGGTGTCTGGCGCAAGAATCCAGGTGGCATGTGTGGTGAAACAAGTGCCGAGGTCATGTATGCCATGTGGAGAGCATGCTCTGCAACAGGATATTGTGAGTTTCCAGGATATACACTATGACTATGCCCATTTATCCTAACTGATAATTTGGTGGTAGTCATGCAGATGTAGAAAGCTGAACAGTGTTTACATAATAGCTGGTATATGACATGTGTCGTTTCTATTTCTCACCTGATCCCCAGTTCTGTGTGACTTTCCCAAAATCCACACCTTTCCCTGGAACTCTCCAGGCCTTTTCCTTTACCTTTCTTCCTTCCCCTTCAATGTTTCTGTCTGGAAGAGCCACTGTCTTTTATGTGTATGTTCTGCTGCCGCTTGGTGAGTAGATTTTTTATCTATTCAATTAAATAATTTTATCAATAATTTATTGTTTTTGTTGTTATAGTTACTCTTTACAACCTACTTAAAATACATCACGTACCCTCCTCTCCACAATTCTTCGAACACATAGTTTTGCCTTTTGTAAAAAATCACTGCGTTTCTGTATAACATACTTGGAGTCAAAGTGTCCAACATCTATTACAATTATAAACAGAAGAAAGAAAGTCATTGTATTTATTGGCAGTATTATGCAATCAAATATTTTGAAAGAGTTCCAGTGGTATAAATTTACAATATCTTACAATTAAATATATACGTTTATTCTTTAAATCATTCAGGTGCGACCTACATGTCTGCTTTAGTTGACAAAGACGGGGAAGCCATGTCAACTAGGCATCAAAGACCGGTCCTAAGAAACACAATGACAGAAATGCATATCGTAGGTCATGGCAGCCAAAAAATGGATGCTATGAGTGAAAGCCCAGGATTGTGCTTGGTGTATTGCTCCCTGCATTCTGCCTCCAGCAATAGCCGTCGCGGTCGAACAGAAAAGATGGTGACACCATATGTCATGCAGGTGCCGCCAGATCATTGATAGCCACAAAAAGGAGAGTGACACTCAAAACAGAACCTTGTGCAAGCCCCTTCTCCTGCAGGGGGGGATGCTACAGGAGGCACCAACCTGTACCCAAAAAGTGTGACATGGAAGAATGTTCTGGATAAAAATCAGGAGTGGGCCATGGAGGCCCCACTCCTTTAAGGTGGCAAGGATGTTATGGCACCATGTTGTATCATAAGATATATACGCAGATCAATGAAAACTGCAAGAAGGAACTGATGCTGAGCAAAAGCTGTTCAGATAGCACACTTCAAGTGGACTAAATTATCTTCAGTAGAGCGCCCTTGGCGAAAAGCACCCTGCATCGAAGCCAAAAGATCCGGAGATTCAAGGACACAATACAGCCTTCGACTAACCATATTTTCAAGTAACTTGCAGGACACTGATTAAACAATCTGGACGACAGCTGTCTGTTTGAAGATGCAATTTATCTGATTTCAAAATTGGAATAACGGCATTTTCTCGCTACTGGGAAGAGAATTCTGCATTGCACCAGGGATGGTTAAAGAAAGGCCAGGTACACTAGCGGAAAAATTTGCAACACCAAAAAATAATTAATGTAGAGTAATGAAATACCAGGAATATGTGGTGTCACCGCCAGACACCACACTTGCTAGGTGGTATCTTTAACTGGGCCGCGGTCCATTAGTACATGTCGGGCCCGCGTGTTGCCACTGTCAGGGATCGCAGACCGAACACCACCACAAGGCAGGTCTCGAGATACGGACTAGCACTCGCCCCAGTTGTATGGACGACGTAGCTAGCGACAAGCAAGTGTGGTGTCCGGCGGTGATACCACATTAAGAAGCTTTGGCTCTCGTGTTTGGTGTCACTAAGTTCCATGATTTCTTGTATGGTCGTCACTTTACCATCATCACCGACGCACAAACAGTTTGTAAATATTGCTGAAACAATGCAGGGGCGGATGCACACCCAAATGGCAGTCTTTTGAATCGGTACAAACCAAGATGCGTGTTAACCACCAAGACGCGCTGGTATTCGGCGTCCACTGGGATTTGCAAGTACGCATCTGCTAGGTCCAACTTCGAAAAGTATTTACCCAGTCCGCCGGGCGTGCTGCACGGCCCAGTAAACTGCCCTCGCACGCGTCTGCGCAGCTGCCGCCTCGCTCTAAACCAGGTGTGCCACGACAGCATACAACTGCAGTGAAATCATGCCTGCGGTGTGCTACTAAACATTCGCGTGAAAATTGGCTGTCACGCCAAGCTATTTGTTTTTACTGTAATAAGAAAGGACATGTTCAAAGTGTTTGCCAGAAAAAGCTCAGATCAGACACTCTTAATCATTCGAGGCCCTTTGCTTCGCGCCGGAATCGAACCAAGAATACTTAGGCTCGTGCACCTTCGCCCATGGACATTCATGTAGTTAATTCCACTTCGTCCAGTGCCACTGTCTCTAACAGTGACTGTGTTCTTCCCACAAATTCTGTGCGTCGATGTCGCCGGAACTCGCGTCAAGTCGCAAGTGCTTCTGTACCAGTGTCAGTTCAAATTGCACGAGACGGTCGCTCTTGTCGTCACCAGGACAATAAACTTTTTGTAGATTTGGACTTAAATGGCAAGGTCATACCATTCCAGCTCGATACCGGAGCTGCAGTTTCATTGCTCAATCATGACACGTACAAACAACTGGGCAAACCTCCGTTGCGTGCCGCAAATGTTAAGTTAAATAGTTATTCAGGTCAGAATATCCCTGTGTTAGGACAGTGCACCCTTCTTGCAACATTCAAGGGACAAACAAAACTTGTGTCATTTTACGTTCTTCGTTCTTCTACTGCAGTGAACTTGTTTGGTTTAGATTTATTTCAGTTGTTTAACATGTCTATAGTAAATCAGGTACTATCAGTGAACCAGCCTGTACCTCCGTGTACAGCGCAGAAATTCATTCGCTGGTCTATTTTCCTCTCGCAGTACCGCTATGATATCTTGTATCGGTCCACTGCTAAGCACGGAAACGCCGATGCGTTGTCCCATTTGCCTGTTGCTGAGGATAGAGCATTCGACTCTTCCGAACTTGCTTGTATGCTCATTGATTCGGAAACCGATGACGTGGTCAAATCGTTTCCAATTGATTTTCGTCGTGTAGCTACAGCCACAGCTGCTGACCCGGTCCTTGCTACCGTTTTGCGTTTTGTTGCTACGCAATGGCCTTTGTCAAAGTCTCGGATTGAGAATCCGTTGGTTCGCCGATTTTTTGCTCACAAGGAGAGACTTTTTGTTCGAAGTGGTGTTTTGTTGTTGCGTTCTGATAATGATCAGTCCAGAGTCGTGGTCCCACGTTCATTACAGTCCTCTGTTTTATGGCTTCTTCACCAAGGACATTGGGGTATAGTGCGAACGAAACAACTTGCTCGTCAGCACTGTACTTGGTTCGGCATCGATGCTGCGATTACGAATATGTGTCCTTCTTGCATGGCGTGTGCCGAACAACAATCAGCACCGCCGCGGAAAATCTTTGCATGGCCAAAAGCCACTTCCCCTTGGCAACGCTTGCACATCGATTTTGCTGGTCCATTCTGGAATGCTCGGTGGTTTGTTCTGGTAGATGCCTTCAGTAATTTTCCTTTTGTTGTCCGGATGTCTTCCACGACGTCATCTGCCACCATCCAAGCGTTGTCTGCTATCTTTTGCATTGAAGGTCTTCCGCAGACTATTGTTTCCGACAATGGCCCACAATTCATGTCTGCAGAATTTCAGTCATTCTGTCAGGCCAATGGTATTCAACATCTGACATCCGCGCCGTTTTTGCCTCAGTCAAACGGTGACGCTGAACGATTGGTCCGGACTTTCAAGTCACAGATGTTGAAGTTGAAAGAGTCGCATTCTCGGGAGGACGCGTTGTTGCTCCTTTTGTCTTCGTATCACTCTCAGCCCCGAGATGGTCGCTCGCCGGCTGAGTTGCTCCACGGTCGTCGTCATTGAACCTTGATGTCTTTGCTGCAACCGCCACATCAGGTTCCTGTGCAGCGGCAGACTTCTGCTTTTGCTCCAGGCGATGTTGTATTTTATCGCAACTATCGAGGTTCACGGCGTTGGCTCGCAGGGCGCATTCTTCGCTGCCTCGGCCGCGCGATGTATTTGGTTTTGGGGGCCTCTGGTGAGGTGCGTCGGCATCTCAATCAGCTGCGCCTCTGTCGTCGCACAGGTTCTGCCGCTCCCCATCTGCTTTGAGCGACGGTGTCATCCGGTCAGCGCCCTGGGGACCCATCTACTGGCTCGCCTCATCCCCAGGTGTTACCGACGATGCCTTCCATTTTGCCCCATGGCGATGCGCCGCTGCCGCCTCCGCCGCCGCCACCTGTTCTCCAGCCGGCGCCGGCACAGCCCCCAAGCGCCTCCCTGGGTCACGCGCCGCCGATCGCTTCCCGTGACCAGCTGTCCTCCGCCATGGAACTCTTGCCCGCTCCGGACCACATGGCGTCTTCGCGCGTCGGGTACCCCGACGCAATGGAGGCCGACCCTTCGGCCCCTCCTGTCTCTTTACGGGCACATACACCGCATGTTGACGTGCACCCTGGACTAGGTTTTCAGGCGTTTCCTAGATCCCCTCGCACCGAATGGCCGGGTGCGGGTGGCACAGCTTTGCCTGTTGTTAGTTTCCCCACCTCATCGCATACGTCAACATGGGGTCCTCCCCACAGCAGGCGGAAGCCTTATAACACGACTGTTCGCCGATTTGCGGGGAAGGAATGTGGTGTCACCGCCAGACACCACACTTGCTAGGTGGTAGCTTTAAATCGGCCGCGGTCCATTAGTACATGTCGGACCCGCGTGTCGCCACTGTCAGGGATCGCAGACCGAGCGCCACCACAAGGCAGGTCTCGAGATACGGACTAGCACTCGCCCCAGTTGTACGGACGACGTAGCTAGCGACTATACTGACGAAGCCTCGCTCCTTTGTCGAGCCGATAGTTAGAATAGCCTTCAGCTAAGTCAATGGCTACGACCTAGCAAGGCGCCATTAGTAACATTGCATGTATCTAAAGAGTCTCACTTGTATCGCCACATTCTCTAGATGTACCAAAAGGATGGATTAAAGTTTAGTATTACAGAAGCAACGTACTTTTCTTTATAGCATTCATTATGTATCCTGTTTCAGACCTCACGCACATCTGCATGAGCGTAGCACGTGCCTTTCGGCTTCCTCTCATTGTGTCTAGGCTGTCTTGTCTAGACACAACAGAATATATTTGTTGAGTCAACGTATGTAAAGTGATTAACGTTGCAGGATCAGAGATCAATGTGAGTGTGAGATAAGCCACTGCAAATGTAAATGTAAATGCTGGTACGCCGTTGTACACTTGTCATGTGTCGGTTTGTGGGATGGAGTTCCATGCCTGTTGCACTTGGTTGGCCAATATAAGGACAGTTAATGATGTTTGTGGATGGGTTGAAGCTGTCATCAGATGATGTCCAATATGTGCTCGATTGGAGGTAGAGCTGGTTATCGAGCAAGCCAATGCAATATGTTGACACACTATAGCATGTTGGCTTACAACAGCAGTATGTGAGCAAGTGTTATCCTGTAGGAAAACACCTCCTGGAATGCTGTTTGTGAATGGCAGCACAACAGGTCAAATAACCAGACGGACATACAAATTTGCAGTCAGCGTTCATGGGATTCATACAGACAGTTTTGTCAGTGGAAAAGCGAAAGCCATTGTTGATGCTCCAGGAGTAAAGACAATCAAGACATTGCTGAAGATGCCACTAAGTGTGACAGGTTCATAGAGAACTGCAATAGAAGGCAAAATCGTCAAAAAAAGGGAGCCGGAGATGCCCAGTGGGAGACAGGCCATTATAGGGTTAATGGCGATAGCAAAGAGAATGACACTCAGAATGGAACCCTGAGACACACCATTTTCCTGGATAAAGGTGTCTGACAAGGCAGACCCTTCATGCACCTTGAAAACTCGGTCTTTTAAAAATGTCTGAAGGAAACAGGGTAGGTGGCCACGGAAGCCCCACATGTGAAGAGCATGGAGGGTACTAGCTCTCTAGCAGGTGTCATAGGCCTTCTCCAATTCGAAAAACACAGCGACAATCTGGGATTTCTGCAGAAAACCATTTATGACATGGGTGGGCAAAATAATGAGACGGTCCACTGCAGAATGACGTGTTGAAAGCCACACTGTGCATTCATCAAAAATTGTGAGACTCGAGCCACCATATCAACCGGGCGTGAATCGTATGTCCCATCACCTTGCGAACACACTGGTAAGAGAGATGGAGTGGTAGCTAGAAGGAAGTTGTTGTGTTTGTGTGTGTGTGTGTGTGTGTGTGTGTGTGTGTGTGTGTGTGTGTGTGTGTCAGAGAGAGAGAGAGAGAGAAACATAGAGCTAATTTCGGCAAGAGCTGGATTTCCATCAAAAACTGAGTTGAAGTCTGCTGTTGTGGTCTTCATCCAACTACTGGTTTGGTGCATCTCACCAGCCTATTCCAGCCTTTCTAAGCCTCTTCAGCTCTGCATAGTATTTCAACCTAAATCCACTTAGAATGGTGAACCACCATTCAGAGAATAACTTTTTAACAACACAGTTTGACTTCTGTAAAGGCTTCTATACTGAGAATCCAACATAATATCTCACAAATTCAATTCCAGTAGAATTAAATAGTGGAAATTATCCCCTCTGTCATCTTGCCAAAGCCTTTGACTGTTTAGATTAAAAAATTCTGTGAGGGGAAGCTAAAATAGTATGGCATTAAAAGTCTTCCCCTTGCATGCATTGAGTTGTACTTTAACTACAGAAAATGGAAGGTCACATTAACAAATGATAAGACAGGAATAAGATTAAACTCAAAAAGGGAGAACATAAAATATGGTGTGGCACACAGTGTTTGCTGCCAAGTCCACAAAAATGATTTACTTGGGGCACTGGAGGGCTTTGGAAAAACTCTAATGTTTTGCAGTGTCCCAAACTTCTTGATGCAAGATCTAAACTCATCCATACCAAAAACATCCAGGAGAATAACAGAACAGGCGTATACTGATCCACAGGTACCAGCTTAATGCCTAAAAATTTGTACTGTGCAGTTCTAAAGAAATAAAAGTGACTTACAGATACGAATATCAAAAGTCGGGATAAATGGGCAATTAGGCTCCCGTGTTCCAAGTTCCTGGGTATGCAGATACCACTCACGTGTGAGACCAGCGTGTGAGTCAGTTAACCGAGAAGCTCAGTTCCACCCATTTTGTGCTTAGAAATCTCTTACTGTATGAAACTGGACAAAGGATTGCTAACACACTTTCACTCAGTTTACTCATATGGCATAATCTTCTGAGGTACTTCAACTAAGCGGAAAAAAATATTTATTCTACATCTTGAAAAAGCTTCTTCAGGGACCCATGGATTCTCACACTTACATGCCTGTAGAAGTTATATTCCCTAATGGTATTTGTGATTAATAACAAGAGTTGGTTTAAGATGAACTCAGCAATTCAGAACTGCAATACTAGAAGCAAAAATAATTTCCATATATAAAAATCTAAAATCAGGGTTGCTACAAGTTTCTCCAAGTGAAATTCCCTGATATTTCTCTGATTCCACAGACACATTTTAGAATTTTTCCCCGACAAATTTTGAGGTCTCAAGGGGAGGTAAAGACATAAGTCGACAAAAGAATGTAAGGGCTTTGTATTTCTCCCCCATTTTGTTTCAGAGCGCAAAAACAACTAGGGTCATATGTGTCCATGCCAAAACTGTGAAACACAAAGATGAAGATAGGAGTTAAAAATGATTACATGTCAACATTTAATGACAGAAGAGAGGACAGCTACAAACAGGGGGCATAGAGAAAGGTCTATGAAGTATGCAATAGGGAAATGGAGGCCCAGAACTAAAAATTAAATGGCCTTCACCATATTGCTACAACTGATAAAAAGTAAAACAAGGTCGACAGCCCACGCTTTGTTCACTAAAACGGCCAATAACTCAGATGGCAAACCCAAACGGGAATGTAAACGGTAAAAAAAAGGGCATCCCCTCAAGAAACGGCAGACAGTTAAATGTTGGGTGCAATGTGCACAAAGTAGTGGGGGAGCACCACTTAACAAATGGTGATGGCTAAAAAGGCAGTGCCCAATATGCAACCTAGTTAAAATGACCTCCTCACCGCAGGAGGACCGAGTGGAGGTTGTCCAAGCCACCGGAAGAGGCTTAATAACCCAGAGCTTATTCCTATGAATGGAGGACCAGTTGCGATGCCAAAGTGACACCACCTCCTGACAGAAAGCAACAAGAGATCATCAGAGGGAATGCAAGAATTATTGGGCTGAAGTACGAGGAATGCAGCTTTGGCAGCAGTGTCAGCAACCTCTTGGACCGATATGACCTGGAACCGACATAAACATCACAGTGGCTCCATAAAAAGTGAGCAAGTGGAAGCTTTCCTGGAACCGGTGCACTAAGGGATGGACAGTCTACAGTGCACAGAGGCTTTGAAGGGTGCCGAGAGAGTCTGAGCAGTGACACATTTCAAAAGAGTATGTCACCAGATGTACTCCATGATCTGATACAGGGTGAAGAGCTCTGCTGTAAATACTGAGCAATGTGTCGGAAATCAGTACCAAAAAATGTTGGTAGACGTTGAAGGCACACCTGACACCATGGTCAGTCCAAGAGCCATCAGTGTAGACAAAGATACTGTTGCGAAATTCCATGCATAGGTCGTGAAACTGAAGGCAATAGAGCAAGCCTGGTGCAGTGTCTTTAGAAAGTGAATGAAGGTCAAGGTGAAGATGGGCTGCCGCACAAAGCCAAGATGGTGAAGGGTTCACACCCATCAAAAAAGTTGCAGGGAGCATGAATGGGAGGACCAAGATAGTTTTGTATAAAGCAGGAGCCTCAGGAATTTTGTAGTTTCAATGAATGGAAGAGCAACAGGCCCAAGATGTAAAAATGGTGGGAGAAACCAGCTGTGCTGCCAGAAATTCATACAAATGTTTTTGTCAGTAGAAAAACGAAAGCCACTGTCGATGCTCCATGAGTAAAGACGATCGAGACATTGCTGAAGACACCACTCAATGAGACAGGTTCATGAAGAGCAGCAGTAGATAGCAAAATTGTCAACAAAAAGAGAGCCAGAGATGCCTGGCAGGAGACGGGCCATTGTAGGGTTAATGGCGACAGCAAAGACAACGACACTCAGGACAGAACCCTGAGGTACACCATTTTCCTGGATAAAGGTGTCCGAGGAGGCAGACCCCATACATACTTCGAAAACTCGTCTTTTAAAAATTCCTCAAGGAGATGGGGCAGTTGACCCCATGTGTAGAGAGTACAAACGATACTAGTCCTCCAACAAATGTCGTAGGCTTTCCCCAAATTGAAAAACACAGCCAGTCTGGGATTTCCACAGAAAACCATTCATGACATGGGTAAACAAAGTGGGTGATAGCCAGAAGGAAGTTGTTTGTCCTTACTGAGCTTAGGTGTGGGTATGACAGTGCCTTCACAACAGTGGCTGGATAGCATGCCCTCTGCCCAGGTCCGGTTGTATGTATTAAGCAAAATGTGCTTGACCACAAGAGAAAAGGTGCTGCAACATTTGAAAGTTAACAGTGTCTGGTCCAGGGCAGAGGATTGTGATGAAGTGAGAACGTGATCTAGCTTCCTCATAGTAAAGGCAGCACAGTAACACACAGGATTCTGAGAAGAGAAGGGTATTGCCCGAGTCTTCTCTGCTCATTTCCAATAGAGGTAGGCAGGATGATAGTGGGAGGAGCTCAAAATTTCTGCAAAATGGCGACCCAAGGTGTTGGAGATAGCAATATGGTACACGATGATATTGTCTGCTACTGTCAGGCCGAAAATTGGGGAATGAATCTTGCTCCCAGAGAACCGTCGGAGGTTGGTGCACACGATGGAAGAGTGGGGTGAAACTGTTAAAAGAACTAGTGAATGAAGTTCAGCTAACTTTTTGGTTATCCCGAAGAATGCGAATTGCATCGCAGCAGGCTTCAGTCCACCAAAGGTGGTGATCACGTATACAAGAGTTTTGTCTAGGTGACTGTCTGAATATCTGTGTGCTCTTGTTTTCTGACAAAGGGTATGGCGGAAGTTTAGTTGTGAGAATGTTATTGTCCTTTTTACATGCTAGGATGTGGCTCAGCAATCATCTTTAGCGTGAGTTGCTACTATCCTCATTAGTGTTGATTCTCACAGTATTTGTGCAACTCACCAGCTACACAACCGACAGGCCGGAAAGGACAGAAGGAAGACTCCCTTGAAGACTTGCTACATCCCTCCAGCCAATCAACACATGAGTCTCCCTCTGCCACCTGGAAAGGCTCAAAAAAGTCCAACAAAGGCAAATGGTCTTCTCTTTCGCTGACCCAAAGATCCTCTTTGACGGTGTTGCCATCTGATACCTTCTCCTGGCTGGCCTCCATGTTGCCAGTGTGCCCCACCAACCTTTCTTGTGCCCTGGATTCCTCATGTCGACAGCAGAAGAAAGCCGACACTTCTGTAGGACCTCATGGAGCAGGATCCTCTTGCCTCTGTGCCCTGTAGCAGCGAGTTTTCGCAGACTGGCACTCGGCAGCTGCCGAGGTGACACCCCTTCCTATTGTCCTCATCGTGACTGTCCTCCAATGGAAATTTTGCAGACTTTGATCCAACAAAGAGGATTTATGACTGCTTTTAGAATCGCAGCTTCTACTTGTACTCTGCCTTCAGGAGACAAAATTGCATCCTCACGACTGCTTTGAGCTTTTGCATTTCTTCCTGGTCTGTTTTGACCTTCCGCTCGAGGTTGGCATTCTGTCTCATGGGGGAGTCATGCTGCTCATATGGGATGGCATTCATAGTCAGCCCATCCATCTCCCTGACTACATGTCATCAAGCTGTTGCAGTTTGTCTTTTCCTTCCTCACCTGAACTTTTCCCTTTCTACCATTTACATCCCTCCGTCATTCAATGTCACCAGGTTCGACTTCCTCCAGCTTATTGGACAGCTTCCTTGCCGATTTCTGCTGCTTGGGAACTTTAATGCACACCATCCCATTTGGGGCTCTTCCAAAACCTATCTGAGAGGTGCCCTCTTCGCTGCCATTCTTAATCTACTTAACCTTTTCTTCTTTAACACAGAAGCACCCATGTTGCTTTCAGACTCGTCACACACCTATTCCCATTTGGACCTTTCCTTCTTCACTGCCCGTCCTGCACATCATCTTGAACGGTCCGTTCTTTCTGACACCTACTTGAGCGACCATTTCCTGTGTGCTATCCATTTGCTGACTCCTACCCCACCTCTGTGCACATCGAAATGGCAGCTCACTAAGGCTGACTGGAGACTTTACTCCTCCCTGGCGACCTTCAACGAACACGATTTCCGCAGTTGTCATGACCAGGTGGAATTTCTTACAAACATTATCCTTACCGTCGCAAAACATTCCATTCCTCACACTTTCTCTTTACCATGCTGTGTCCCAGTCCTTTGGTGGACTGAAGCCTGCTGCGATGCAATTCGCATTCTTCGGGATAACCAAAAAGGTAGCTGAACTTCATTCACTAGTTCTTTTAACAGTTTCACCCCCCTCTTCTGTCGTGCGCACCAACCTCCGACAGTTCTCTGGGAGCAAGATCCATTCCCCAATTTTCAGCCTGACAGTAGCAGACAATATCATCGTGTACCCTATTGCTGTCTACAACACCTTGGGTCGCCATTTTGCAGAATTTTGAGCTCCTCCCACTATCATCCTGCCTACCTCTATTGCAAATGAGCACAGAAGACTCGCTCAATACCCTTCACTTATCAGAATTGTGAGTGTTACTATGCTGCCTTTACTATGAGGAAGCTAGATCACTTTCTCACTTCATCTCAATCCTCCACCCTGGACCAGACACTGTTAACTTTCAAATGTTGCAGCACCTTTCTCTTGTGGGCAAGCACTTTTTGCTTAATACGTACAACCGGACCTGGGCAGAGGGCATGTTTTCCAGCTACTGTCGTGAAGCCACTGTCATACCCACACCTAAGCCCGGTAAGGACAAACAACTTCCTTCTGGCTATCACCCACTTTGTTTACCCATGTCATGAATGGTTTTCTGTGGAAATCCCAGACTGGCTGTGCTTTTCAATTTGGAGAAAGCCTATGACATTTGTTGGAGGACTAGTATCGTTTGTACTCTCTACACATGGGGCCAACTGCCCCATCTCCTTGAGGAATTTTTAAGAGATGAGTTTTCGAAGTACGTATGGGGTCTGCCTCCTCGGACACCTTTATCCAGGAGAATGGTGTACCTCAGGGTTCTGTCCTGAGTGTCGTTGTCTTTGCTGTCGCCATTTACCCTACAATGGCCCGTCTCCTGCCAGGCATCTCTGGCTCTCTTTTTGTGGACAATTTTGCTATCTACTGCTGCTCTTCATGAACCTGTCTCATTGAGTGGTGTCTTCAGCAATGTCTCGATCATCTTTACTCATGGAGCATCGACAGTGGCTTTCGTTTTTCTACTGACAAAAACATTTGTATGAATTTCTGGCAGCACAGCTGTTTTCTTCCACCATTTTTACATCTTGGGCCTGTTGCTCTTCCATTCATTGAAACTACAAAATTCTTGAGGCTCCTGCTTTATACAAAACTATCTTGGTCCTCCCACTTCATGCTCCCTGCATCTTTTTTGATGGGTGTGAACCCTTCACCATCTTGGCTTCGTGCGGCAGCCCATCTTCACCTTGACCTTCATTCACTTTCTAAAGACACTGCACCAGGCTCGCTCAATTGCCTTCTGTTTCACGACCTATGCATGGATTTTCGCAACAGTATCTTTGTGTACATTGATGGCTCTTGGACTGACCATGGTGTCGGGTGTGCCTTCAACGTCAACCAACATTTTTTGGTACTGACTTCCTGCACATTGCTCAGTATTTACAGCAGAGCTCTTCACCCTGTATCAGATCATGGAGTACATCTGGTGACATACTCTTTTCAACTGTGTCACTGCTCAGACTCTCTCGGCATCCTTCAAAGCCTCTGTGCACTGTAGACTGTCCATCCCTTAGTGCACCGGTTCCAGGAAAGCTTCCACTTGCTCACTTTTTATGGAGCCACTGTGATGATTACGTCGGTTCCAGGTCATATCAGTCCAAGAGGTTGCTGACACTGCTGCCAAAGCTGCATTCCTCATACTTCAGCCCAATAATTCTTGCATTCCCTCTGATGATCTCTTGTTGCTTTCTGTCAGGAGGTGGTGTCACTTTGGCATCGCCACTGGTCCTCCATTCATAGGAATAAGCTCTGGGTTATTAAGCCCCTTCCAGTGGCTTGGACAACCTCCTCTCAGTCCTCCTGCGGTGAGGAGGTCATTTTAACTAGGTTGTATAATGGGCACTGCCTTTTTAGCCATCACTATTTGTTAAGTGGTGCTCCCCCACTACTTTGTGTACATTGCACCCAACTTTTAACTTTCTGCTCTTTCCTGAGAGGATGCCCTTTTTTTTTTACCGTTTACGTTCCCGTTTGGGTTTGCCATCTGAGATATTGGCCGTTTTAGTGAACAAAGCGTGGGCTGCCGACCGTATTTTACTTTTTATCAGTTGTAGCAATATGGTGAAGGCCACTTAACTTTTAGTTCTGGGCCTCCATTTCCCTATTGCGTACTTCATAGACCTTTCTCCACATCCCTGATTGTAGCTGTCCTCTCTTCTGTCATTAAACGTTGACATGTAATCATTTTTAACTCCTCTCTTCATCTTTGTGTTTCACAGTTTTGGCATGGACACATATGACCCTAGTTGTTTTTGTGCCCTAAAACAAAATGGGGGAGAAATACAAAGCCCTTACATTCTTTTGTCGACTTATGTCTTTACCTCCCCTTGAGACCTCAAAATTTGTTGGGGAAAAATTCTAAAATGTGTCTGTGGAATCAGAGAAATATCAGGGAATTTCACTTGGAGAAACTTGTGGCAACCCTGATTTTATGTTTTTAAATATGGAAATTATTTTTGCTTCTAGTATTGCAGTTCTGAATTGCTGAGTTCATCTTAAACTAAATCTTGTTATTAATCACAAATACCATTAGGGAATATAACTTCTATAGGCATGTAAGTGTGAGAATCCATGGGTCCCTGAAGAAGCTTTTTCAAGATGTAGAATAAATATTTTTTTCCGCTTAGCTGAAGTACCTCAGAAGATTATGCCATATGAGTAAACTGAGTGAAAGTGTGTTAGCAGTCCTTTGTCCAGTTTAATTCAGTAAGAGATTTCTAAGCACAAATTGGGCAGAACTGAGCTTCTCGGTTAACTGACTCACATGCTGGTCTCACACGTGAGTGGTATCTGCATACCCAGGCACTTAGAACACAGGAGCCTAATCGCCCATTTATCCCTACTTTTGGTGTTCTTATCTGTAGGTCACTTTTATTTCTTTAGAACTGCACAATACAAGTTTTTAGGCAATAAGCTGGTACCTGTGGATCAGTACACGCCTGTTCTGTTATTCTCCTGGATGTTTCTGGTATGGATGAGTTTAGATCTTGCATCAATAAGTTTGTGACACTGCAAAACAGTAGAGTTTTTCCAAAGACCTCCAGTGCCCCAAGTAAATCATTTTTGTGGACTTGGCAGCAAACACTGTGTGCCACACCATATTTTATGTTCTCCCTTTTTGAGTTTAATCTTATTCCTGTCTTATCATTTGTTAATGTGACCTTCCATTTTCTGTAGTTAAAGTACAACTCAATGCATGCAAGGGGAAGACTTTTAATGCCATACTATTTTAGCTTCCCCTCACAGAATTTTTTAATCTAAACAGTCAAAGGCTTTGGCAAGATGACAGAGGGGATAATTTCCACTATTTAATTCTACTGGAATTGAATTTGTGAGATATTATGTTGGATTCTCAGTATAGAAGCCTTTACAGAAGTCAAACTGTGTTGTTAAAAAGTTATTCTCTGAATGGTGGTTCACCATTCTAAGTGGATTTAGGTTGAAATACTATGCAGAGCTGAAGAGGCTTAGAAAGGCTGGAATAGGCTGGTGAGATGCACCAAACCAGTAGTTGGATGAAGACCACAACAGCAGACTTCAACTCAGTTTTTGATGGAAATTCAGCTCTTGCCGAAATTAGCTCTCTTTCTCTCTCTTTCTCTCTCTCTCTCTCTCTCTCTCTCTCTCTCTCTCTCTCTCTCTGACACACACACACACACACACACACACACAGAAAAACACTCCCACACACACACTCTTCCTTCTAGCTACCACTCCATCTCTCTTACCAGTGTGTTCGCAAGGTGATGGGACATATGATTCATGCCCGGATGATATGGTGGCTCGAGTCTCACAATTTTTGATGAATGCACAGTGTGGCTTTCAACACGGCATTCTGCAGTGGACCGTCTCATTATTTTGCCCACCCATGTCATGAATGGTTTTCTGCAGAGATCCCAGATTGTCGCCGTGTTTTTCGATTTGGAGAAGGCTGATGACACCTGCTAGAGAGCTAGTACCCTCCATACTCTTCACATGTGGGGCTTCCGTGGCCACCTACCCTGTTTCCTTCAGACATTTTTAAAAGACCGAGTTTTCAAGGTGCATGAAGGGTCTGCCTTGTCAGACACCTTTATCCAGGAAAATGGTGTGTCTCAGGGTTCCATTCTGAGTGTCATTCTCTTTGCTATCGCCATTAACCCTATAATGGCCTGTCTCCCACTGGGCATCTCCAGCTCCCTTTTTTTGACGATTTTGCCTTCTATTGCAGTTCTCTATGAAACTGTTTCACTTAGTGGCGTCTTCAGCAATGTCTTGATTGTCTTTACTCCTGGAGCATCAACAATGGCTTTCGCTTTTCCACTGACAAAACTGTCTGTATGAATCCCACGAACGCTGACTGCAAATTTGTATGTCCGTCTGGTTATTTGACCTGTTGTGCTGCCATTCACAAACAGCATTCCAAGAGGTGTTTTCCTACAGGATAACACTTGCTCACATACTGCTGTTGTAAGCCAACATGCTATAGTGTGTCAACATATTGCCTTGGCTTGCTCGATAACCAGCTCTACCTCCAATCGAGCACATATTGGACATTATCTGATGACAGCTTCAACCCATCCACAAACATCATTAACTGTCCTTAAATTGGTCAACCAAGTGCAACAGGCATGGAACTTCATCCCACAAACTCACACATGACACATTTACAACAGTGTACCAGCATTTACATTTAAATTTGCAGTGGCTTATCTCACACTCACATTGATCTCTGATCCTGCAACGTTAATCACTTTACATACGTTGTCTCAACAAATATATTCCTGGTATTTCATTACTCTACATTAATTATTTTTTGGTGTTGCAAATTTTTCCGTCCTTTCTTTAACCATCCCTGGTGCAATGCAGAATTCTCTTCCCAGTAGCGAGAAAATGCCGTTATTCCAATTTTGAAATCAGATAAATTGCCTCTTCAAATGGACAGCTGTCGTCCAGATTGTTTACTCAGTGTCCTGCAAGTTACTTGAACATATGGTTAGTCGAAGGCTGTATTGTGTCCTTGAATCCCCGGATCTGTTGGCTTCGATCCAGGGTGCTTTTCGCCAAGGGCGCTCTTCTGAAGATAATTTAGTCCACTTGAAGTGTGCTATCTGAACAGCTTTTGCTCAGCATCAGTTCCTTGTTGCAGTTTTCATTGACCTGCGTATATATCTTATGATACCACATGGTGCCATAACGTCCTTGCCACCTTAAAGGAGTGGGGCTTCCATGGCCCACTCCTGATTTTTATCCAGAACTTTCTTCCATGTCACACTTTTTGGGTACAGGTTGGTGCCTCCTGTAGCATCCCCCCCTGCAGGAGAAGGGGCTTGCACAAGGTTCTGTTTTGAGTGTCACTCTCCTTTTTGTGGCTATCAATGATCTGGCGGCAGCTGCATGACATATGGTGTCCCCATCTTTTCTGTTCATCCACGACGGCTATTGCTGGAGGCAGAATGCAGGGAACAATACACCAAGCACAATCCTGGGCTTTCACTCACAGCATCCATTTTTTGGCTGCCATGACCTACATTATGCATTTCTGTCATTGTGTTTTTTAGGACTGGTCTTTGATGCCTAGTTGACATGGCTTCCCCGTCTTTGTCAACTAAAGCAGACATGTAGGTCGCACCTGAATGCTCTTCTATGCCTCAGCGACACCGACCACGGTGTGGTCCACTCTACTTTGATATGGCTGTATGCAGCATTGGTGCAGTCACACCTAGATTACAGGAATCTCTCATATGACTTTTCATCAGCTTCGACATTACGTCTGGATTCGATACACTATTGTGGGGTAAGACTGGTAACAGGTGCCTTTGGACTAGGCAGCAGTTCCACTATTGTGGGTTCTGAACCATCAAAAATTGATGGCAGTTGCGCACCCATAGTACCCTAACTGTCATCTCCTCTTTCCAGATACGAGATCTACCTCCCAAAACGGCAACACAGGTCTGGGGTTAAGATCAGCAAGTTTGAGTCTTGGTCCAGCACACAGTTTTAATCTGCCAGGAAGTTTCATATCAGTGCACACTATGCTGCAGAGTGAAAATCTCTTTCTAGAAAACTCTTTATCTGTAATTCTCTTTACATATTGGCTATTTCCTTCACATATGGGGGACATGGTCTCATCTGAAAAGTGAAAGCAAGCCTGTAAATGAAACGGGGGGGGGGGGGGGGGGGGGGGGGGGCGGCAGTTCTCAATTCTTGAGGAGAGTGACCCTCTGTTTTTTTTTTTTTTTTTTTTTAAAACCTTAGCAATTTGGGTGAGTTTATGTTCAATCCTTGCACCCAATTTACTCTTTCATCTACCTACTTTTTTTCTCATCAAGCAGATCGATATTTATCCCCATTGCTTAATACCTGTTTGTATAACTTACTTTATGAATTTTTTAGCATTTGACTCCGGAGAGACCATTTTTCTTTGTAGTGAGGTCTTGCCAACAGCAAATTTTCTGGATGGAAAGTCGCTCAATCTGCTCATATACTTTAAAATTTAAAAGTAAATCTAGCAATGCTAGAATGTATACAAAATACTGATATACCCTTTTTCAAGTTGTTGTTTAAAGATTCGCGACTTTTAAAACTTACGTAGATTATCTTTTTGATGATAGAACTTTACATAAGAAATTATTAAGAACATTGCGAATATCACATGATGAACAATTGAATGACTAAAGCAATGTTATCAACCCTCATTCATTGACACATGTAATAAATTCATCGAAGCAGTGAAGTTCAGAGCTGTTGTAAAAATTTCTGAAATTAAAAGTATATATTGCCTAATTAATGTATTATTTTGTGGTGAAAGAACACAATAATTATTATTTTTGGAATGTAATAATTCACTATGGCTTCATTTTAATTCTAATAAGTTTCACACTGTAATGAAGCATTGTCTAAATGCCTCTCTCTCTCTCTCTCTCTCTCTCTCTCTCTCCCTCTCATTTGTAATAACTTACCGCTGTTATTTTGTATTGGTATTGCAGTCATTACATTAAAATTGGCTATATTGATTCTGCAATTTATACTATTATGTTATTGCTAAGAATTGATTTAAAGAATAAACGTATATATTTATTTGTAAGATATTGTAAATTTATACCACTGGAACTCTTTCAAAATATTTGATTGCATAATACTGCCAATAAATACAATGACTTTCTTTCATCTGTTTATAATTGCCATAGATGTTGGACACTTTGACTCCAAGTATGTTATACAGAAACGCAGTGATTTTTTACAAAAGGCAAAACTATGTGTTCGAAGAATTGTGGAGAGGAGGGTACGTGATGTATTTTAAGTAGGTTATAAAGAGTAACTATAACAACAAAAACAACAAATTATTGATAAAATTATTTAATTGAATAGATAAAAAATCTACTCACCAAGCGGCAGCAGAACATACACATAAAAGACAGTGGTTCTTCCAGACAGAAGCATTGAAGGGGAAGGAAGAAGGGTAAAGGAAAAGGCCTGGAGAGTTCCAGGAAAAGGTGTAGATTTTGGGAAAGTCACACAGAACTGCGGATCAGGCGAGAAATAGAAACGACACATGTCATATACCAGCAATTATGTAACCACTTTTCAGCTTTCTACATCTGCATGACTACCACCAAATTATCAGTTAGGATAAATGGGCATAGGCATAGTGTATATACTGGGAACTCGCAATATCCTGTTGCAGAGCATGCTCTACAACATGGCATACGTGACCTCGGCACTTGTTTCACCACACATGCCACCTGTATTCTTCCGCCAGACACCAGTTTCTCAGAACTCCGCCGGTGGGAACTAGCACTAAAACGTGTCCTTGGTTCTCACCACCCACCTCACCTTAATTTACGTTAATTTCTCCTGTCTCAGGTTTTCTTCACTGTAATTACTCTTTGCTTCACTCCGTTTTAGGTTTCTACGTCTTTCATTGTCTTTCCCGTCTATTTTCACTGCCCCCTCCCACAGCTGTTGCATACAATACACTTAGCTTCTCACTCTTATTAACTCATGTACAGTTTTAGTAGTAATCTCTGTCTTGCATATTACCCTGTCTTCCACCTTTAAGCTCTCAGGTTTCCGAATCTTGCCCGATGCAGTCCCCAACAATTAGTCTCTCCTTCTCATCCTGTACGGTAAGTCACCCATGACCCATGTTTCTGGGTAACTTTACCAAAATCTACCCCTTTTTTTAGACCTCTCCAGTCCTTTTCCTTCACCCTTCTTGCTTCCCCTGCAACACTTCAGCCTGAAGAAGGAGTCACTGGCTCCAAACGCTTGCCTATCACAACAGTCTTTTATGTGTGTGTTCTGCCATTGCTTGGTGAGTAGATTTTTTATCTATCGAATTAAATAATTTTATAAAGAGTACCTGTGTGTGATGTTTTTATTGGTATACAACTTGTTATAAACAAAACTTATTTTTACCATTTAATATGTTTCCAGATATTTACCAGTGGTAAAGATGAAATTGGGTTGATTGTACTTGGTTCTGACAAGACACAGAATCCACTTGATTACCCAAATGTGAGTGTGGAATTTTCTCTTGCACTGCCTACATGGCAGATGATATCCTTTGTGGAGAAATCTTTACATGAAAGTGAAATAAAAACAGATTGGATAGATGGTGTTATTTTTGGTATGCAAGTCTTGAAAGATGAGCTAGAGTAAGTATTTAAAGCTGTCTGTTTCATGACATTCCTGGAACATGTTCCAGAATGTGTGTTACACAAGTGACAGTGACATAGTTGTGACTTTATAAACTTGAATCAATATGTTTTTGTAATGAAAAAGAAACAGAAGGCACAATACCTGCAGAAATAGGAATTTTTTTTGTGTTATTTTACTGTTTGAATGTTTTTTACAGTTTTCCAGCTCAATAATTAAGGAGGTATTGATACAAGGCTTTGCCAAAAACCCATCTGTCACCTACAATTCCAGCCCTGTGTCTGGCATTCGCTACCCCACAATATGACTGGGCCACCATGAAAGCAGCCACATCATTGTCAAATTCACTGAAACTACTGCATAGCAATTTGCTTGAGTATGGCTGCAGTTGTCGTCTTCAGTTTGGTTTAAGCACTGCATCAATACCTTTTCTTTATAGCACTCGGAGGTCGTGATCTGCAACTGTTTTTACAAGTGGCAAGAGAACTTTTCCTCTAGTTGCTTGTTTTTCACTGAAAGAGACAAATATTTTAGAATGTAGTGCCCTATGTATATCTGTTAGAATAGCCACAAGGTCTGAAAGTTATTTTCAAATGATTGAGCTCTTCTACAGAGTATTGAAATTCACAGATACTTCCAACCTGGTCTTGAATGCAAAGCCAAAGTGGAAATTAAATGTACGCTGCAACATTCATCTCAGTTTTTGTTATTGAAATTATTCACAGTGCCATAGGGAGAACTGCGTTTATGTGTTTTTTAGAGTCAGATACACGCTATGGCACAGGGTGCTGTCCGTTATTCTCCTGACTATGATGTCCAGGAATGGTAGTCTTCCATCTTCTTTGGTCTCCATAGTGAATTTGATTTTGTGGCGTGTGGAGTTCAGATGTACAAAGAAGTCAAGAAGTTTGTCTCTTACATGAGGCCAGATGACAAGTGTGTTATCCACATAACAGAAGAAGAAGAAGAAGAAAAGAAGAAGATGGATTTCCATTTGGATGACATCAGGGCCTCTTCCTCGAAGTGCACCGTAAACATATTCACAATCTCTGGTCAGAGTGGGCTGCCTATTGCGACTCCATCTGTTTGCGGGAGGGGGTGTGCCACGAGTCAGTGAAGTGGGAAAGTTGACCAAGTAATATGCGTGACGTGTCATGCCTCGACCGATATTGAGAACAGAATAAAAAATTCAGAGGCATTACTTTTCAGCACTCCCATGCATATTCTGTATGCAAGAAAGCAGGTTTTTCATTCAGAAATTCTATTTCAGTGTTGGTTGTTTACACGAAGACCATGTTAAGCGTAATGGAAGAAGGAGAAATGTTTATCAGCATTCCAGATTTGGCAGTGGCAGGCTCATGGTCTGGTGAGACTCTGGTTTATTGTTTCACTATATTGCTGCTTGCATTGCTCAGAATCTCATTTTGTGCGAACATAGAATTTTTAGGTTCAGGAGGGCCATGCTAAATGCCTTGCAGGGCCTCAGTAGTGCCACCCAACTAGCACTTGAGAGGGCAGACAAGTGTTCGCTCATGCGTACATGATCCTGCAGTGAAGTTGTGTACATTTAGTCAGGAAGTGGGCTTGTATACAGTGAGACAAGTATCCACACAGACAATGTGATGGCATCTGGAGCAGCACAGACTGTCAAGCCCTTAATGCAGCTCTAGAGAGAGGTGAACTGACAGCGGTGCAACTGACAACAATGCCAGACACAGGAATGGCACTGTGTCATCGTATCAGATGAGTCTCGGTTCTGCAACATCATCACAATTGATGTACTTGTGTGTGGAGGCTCTGATGCCAACAGACCTGGCCAGATTGTACCTGTCATTCACATGCGGGTCCAGCATGTGATGTGATGGTATGTGGTGCAACTGGATACATGTCACAACCTCTGGTTCACATAGCCAGTAATTTGGACAGCAGCCATTGCATTTGTGTTTTGTTAAGGCCTATCGCTGTGCCCTATTTTCAAGGGCTCCATGATGTTATCTTTTAACAGGATAATGCAAGACTACACATCACCTGAGCTGTACTGAGCTACCTCGATACAGAGAGTGTTCCACTGTTGCAGTATCCAGCATTTTCTTCAAATCTGTCACCTGTGGAGAACGTCTGTTCACAGGATGCCAAGAGATGGGTATGCCACCAGTCGCCAGCCACCAGTCGCCAGCCACTACAGTTGAAGAACTCTGACATATGACATACAGTTGAGTAGCATGAAATGATGTACCCACAGCTGTAATCCAACCTCGATTTGATATCCAGTTTGATGAGAGCTGTTCTGCTGTTCCAGTTTCAATACTGAAATTCATATATTATTTTTATGCTGTCCCAACCAGACTGGACTGTGGTGTCATACAGCATAAAATATCTTACAATGTGTTGAATCAGTGATGAGAAGTGTAGAACAGCCAGCAGGGGAAAGATGTTGGCAATGAGACAGCTTTTATGTAGAACAGCAGTACAGTGTTTCACAGTGCATAATGCTTCCACAGATTGAGAACAAAATGTGTGGTTTGCTTTCATCCATTTTCACAAACATAGCCTTGAAAAATAATGTTGACATTGCTGTGCATTTCACTCTGAGGCATATTGCACTCTGAGAATGTTCATCGAATTCAGTTACTTTGTATTATATTTCAGTAACAGTGACATAATAGCAAATTGGACTGCATGAGTTTTTATGGATTTTTTTTCCAGACACACACTACCATTTCTTCAGATTTATTTAATTTGGGTATAAATCCTTTCCAGCATATATGCTGTACACAAAATGTTGAACATAAAATGTAGCTATCTGCTGATTTAACATCTTGCTGAGTATACCAGTACAATGTTTTGTTGTAACAAATAGTTCAATGTATTTTACACACTTATAAACTTATTTATACAGTTATAGTAATTTATACCATTACATTAATGTTGTATCTTAATGTTCTGGAAGACGATATTATAAGGAACCTCATACTTTTCCTGGATGATAGAGTTGTCTATAATGAATTATTGCCTGAAAAAAATCTGCACAAATTTGATTCAGATTATAACATTTCAATTTGGTCCAAAGATAGGCAACTGAGTTTAAGTTTTCAGAAATGTAAATTGGAGCACATCACAAAACAAAAAAAAGACAGTATTGTATGACTACATTATCAAATAATCACAGTTTTAATTGGTCAACTCATACAAATATCTGGATGAAATGAAATGGTGACATAGACTCACTTGTAGGCAAAGCAGAATGCAGACTTCAATTCGTTGGTAAGATACTGGAAAATGCAATCAGTCTATAGAGGACATTGCTTACAAAATACTTGTGTGGCCCATTCTAGAATATTGCTTAAGTATGACCCATAACAAATAAGGCTAATGGCAGACATTGAATGCATACAAAATAGTGTAGCATGATTGATCATAGATTTATTTGATGCTTGGGAGAGCATCAAGAAGCTACTAAAAATTGGAAATGCCAGACAAGTGAAGATAGACGCCAAATATATGACAAAACCCAACTTATGAAATTTCAGGAACCTGTATTAAGCGAGGTATTTAGGGATTATACAATAACCACATATGTATCACTCCTATAGGGACCATGAAGGCAAGATTAATTACAGCATGCACAGAACCATTTAAAGAATCATTCTTCCCACACTCCACATGAGCATTGAATGGGGAAAAACCATAATGTGTGGTACAACAATGTACTTTGTCGGACAAACCCACAGTGGTTTATACAGTGTGCATGGAGACATGGAATCAGTTGACAGTAGCTGGGTAATGGTTCATATTGATTCCCATTTTCCTGTTGCAGTAGGTGATCTTATGCCTCTAATTATTTTTTCATTGCTATCTTAACTTGCATTCTCCAATTCAGGTTATTAACCCTTCTTATCTCTACGTATTAGGGCAAATGTACAGTTAACTTTTAAGGAATTTGTATTTTCAATTTATCAACTTTGTTTCATATGCAGCAGCAATGTTACAAATTATTTGTTTCAGTTTCTTTAGAATAATTTGCTGTTTCACAGGTGCCTTAAAGAAAATAAAAGATCTCGAAAGTGTCTTAATGACAACCGATGGCCTCATGTTGACAAGACAGCTGGTTGCCTTGCAGAGGGCAGGGCTTGACGGTCTGAACATCAACTTAGAACACCCTGCAGCCCCAACGCTACAACCTGATCACGAGGAGGAAAGGCTGGGAGCGTGTCATGGCTGGCATAGATCTAGCCTTGCAACTTGAATACGAACCTGTGAAGGTATTACTAGTGCAGCTGTCATCGCATGCAGACTTTCATAAGCAAAAGATATAAATCTGTTGTTAAGAATATCAATACAAGAATCACCATTTTAAAGCAGTACGCCCTCACCCTCGCCCCCATCCCCACTCCCACCCTCACCCCTGTCTCCACACTGCAGCTGTAAGTGAAGGAAGGTATATTGAGACAGAAGAAGTAAATTTTAGCTGACGATGCTAACAGTTTCATAGTTTATACAACATAAAAAAGTATGCCTTGCAAGTTTACCAATTAAATATCTTATATTTTCCTCCCAAGAGAATCTAATGAGACTCAAGATCTTTACAGTTTCTCTTTTTTTCTTTTGTGTCTTTAGTTTAAAATAAGTTTCCTCTATTGTCGTGTTGTTTTGAAAAAAAAACTCCATTGTTTGGAAAAATTATTCTTAATTCTGTAGTCACATTTTTGTTGTGTCTAAGTACTACTGGTTTCAGTAGCAAGTACCAGCATCAGTTCATCTTATTATCAAAAATTTCTTTGCAAAATAAAAGCTGACCACTGTGTTCAAGCGGTTCTAGGCACTTCAGTCCGGAACCGTGCTGCTGCTACGGTCGCAGGTTCGAATCCTGCCTCAGGCAGGGATGTCCTTAGGTTAGTTAGGTTTAAGTAGTTGTAAGTCTGGGGGACTGATGACCTCAGATGTTAAGTCCCATAGTGCTTAGAGCCATTTGAACCATTTTTCAAAATAAAAAGCTTCTGTACAACTGCAAACTAGACATACCATTTTCAGGGTGCAGTTCACATCTATTGAAAGCACAACAGTGACATTTACTTTTAGTAGATAAGACACCTACTGGGGTAGGTGACTTGATGAATGCACACAAGAAGTTGTCATTTATTCCATATGTAGCTACCATGCAGACTCATATTTTGTATTAGTTTGTCCCTACTCTTCCAAAAGGTTAAACCTTGTCTCTGCAGCCACAGCTTCCTCTCTCCAGCAGTTGTCTTCATTTCCATGTGTGAAGAAAATCCCATTCATTTATCATATTGTTTAAGTAGGATGTTCTCAGTCATCCCCTTGTTTTCTTACCTACGATCTTGCCTTCAGAAATTTTTTTAAAAGATTATCGTCTCCAGTTAAGTGTCCAGTGTATTTTGCTTTGCCCTGGCCTATAACTTTCAGTGGTTCTTTCTTCTCTCCTATTTCCTTTAATTTTTCTGTCAATGCAGCTAGTTCTTGTACTTCTCCTCCAGAACCACATTCCAGCAGGTTTGAGGCGAGCTTCCTTTAGCTTTTCTAATGTACAGATTTTGCATCTGTGTGTCAGAACACTCCACACAAAGGTCTTTACAAATATTTTCTTAATGTGGAAGCTGATATGTTTATTCAGTTGCAGCTTCTTCTTATTTTGGAAGGAACTCTTCACCTGTGCTATTCTTTTCTTGAATGCCTTGAAATATTGATTGTTTTCTTGCAAAATGCTACTGAGATATTGAATTTCAGTCCCTTTCTTGAGTTGCTCATTGCCTGTTCTTGTGTCAGTTCTACCTCCACCTCCTTTCTTGTCTCTAGCCATAACTTTTGTCTTCTTTGTATTCATTTTTAGCTTTAGTTTTACCATTTCTTGATTTAAGGCCTGAAATATTTTATTTAGTTCCTACTCTGATTTACTATTGTGATGTCATCAATCTGCAGTGTATATGCATGCAATTAAGTTTCCATATCGACATCATGCTCCAAAAACCACCTAACTGTGTGTGGCAGGGGATACGTCTCATGCCACCAACTGATCCCCTCTGCCTTGTTCCATTTGTGAACAGTGCTTGGGAAGAATGACTGTCAGTATGCTTCTGTATTATCTCTAACTTCTCAAATTTCCTTCTCGTGATCATTTCGTGAATTGTATATGAGAGAAACTATTATGTTGTCAGACTCTTCTCGGAAATTACTATCTCAAAATTTGGGTAGTAAATCTTTCCGTGATGCACAACTGCTCTCTTATGGCATCTACCACTGGAGTTGCTGAGCATCTCTGTAATGATCTCACAGTGACTAAATGATCCTGTGACAAAACACTCCGCACTTCGTTGGATCTTCTTTCTCTCTTCTGTCAGTCTTACTGGGTAAGGACACAGGGGTAATTTACATTCACTTAAGATTCTTCTTGTGAATCTTAGTCTGGCATCTGCTTTTCTATTGCAGTTTTATGTGGTCATTCCACTTTAAGGTTGCTCTGGATAGTTACTTCTAGATATTTTATGGTAGATTCTGTTTCCAGCAATTTGTCATTAATAGTGTAGTTGTACAGTATTGGATTTCTTTTCCTGTGTGTGTGTGTGTGTGTGTGTGTGTGTGTGTGTGTGTGTGTGTGTGTATGTGTGTGTGATATGTTACATTTATTTATGTGTAGGGTCAACTGCCAGAGCCTGCATCATTCACCAATCCCCTGCAGGTCGTTGTGCAATTGATACTGTCTTCTGTTGTTGCTACTTTCTGATGGACAAGTGTAGTACCTGTGAACAATATTCAGGAGCCTCTGACACTTTCTACTGGATCATTTATATACATTGTAAATGTAATGGTCCTATCACATTTCCTTGGAGTATTCCAGAAATTACCTTTTGATTCTTGTCATCTTTTCTTTGTTGTTGTTATTACTTCCTTGATGAACATATTAAGGAAGTAAGGTGATAGAAGGCGCCCGTCTCTCATTGCCCTTCTGGTTTTCCTTCTTTCATATCCGGTTCAGTATTCTGACTTTTGTATATACTCAAAATTAATCATCTGTCCTTCCACTTTGGACATTACTTTAAGGAATGATGATATAATGATAATCTGTTTATTAAACAATATTTTAACGATACACTATGCTTTCTGATCATATAGTGGCTTGATGATGCAATTTGATACTGAAATTAGTAATCATTAGACAAAATAAAAGTGAAGCTATAATAAAAGAAAGTAATATTTTGGATCATGTCAGTTGTTGTTCCAAACAACAGCACGTCAGGAATAGGTTCAAATGGCTCTGAGAACTATGCGACTTAACTTCTGAAGTCATCAGTCGCCTAGAACTTAGAACAAATTAAACCTAACTAACCTAAGGACATCACACACATCCATGCCCGAGGCAGGATTCGAACCTGCGAACGTAGTGGTCACTCGGTTACAGACTGTTGCGCCTAGAACCGCACGGCCACTCCGGCTGTCCAGGAATAGGTACTAAATTATTTGTCCGCTGATGATCTCACAGCTTAGAACACTAAAACGCAAATGTTAATTGTTTGTTATGTGCCCTGGTAGAGTTGACAACTGTTTACAGTTCACGATTGGTTGTTGGAGATTGGGCGTTGCCCGCATAGTGTATTTAGTGCACAGTGCAGAAAAAGGCAGTGTCCAGAAAAGTAAATAAGTGTAAAGGCAAAAGTTTCACGACAGGATGTTGTGTCACCATACTTGGAAGACAATTATAGCCAAAGACAGAAATTTAAAAGAAACTGGCTCATTTGAGCTGCGGAGACCAAGTCGAGGATTCTCAGTAGATAATTGTTAGCACAGTAGAATTTATAAAGAGACAATGTCAGTTCATGTGAGGGAAGGTTGATTGGTAAGTACCTATCAGCTTTCTCATAAAACTCACAATTTGAAGAATACACATCAAGGAAAAGGTAGAAGTCCAACAGTGTCAAATCTAAACAATAATATCGATCATCCAACAGTTTTGCAAAATCCCCAGTTGTACTTACTTTACTTACTTACTTACTTACTTACTAACTTACTCAGATTTGCTGTGTACCATACAAGGAACTGGTTTCCACTAGTTCACTCGATCAGTTGCCAAGTTCTCACCTTCCTCCAAGTTTGTGTCCATGCATTGAAGATTCATTGCAAAAGTACCAGGTGTTAAAAGGTCTTCCTGTACATCTGTATCTGTCCATTGATTTCCACAACAGTGTTGATTTTGGGATTCTTCCACCTTACATGCGTAGAACATAACCTGCAATCTTCAGTCTTCTTTCAACAATAATTTTGTGTAGCCTGTGTAGACCTTGTATTCTCAGCACTTCAACGTTTGTAACTTGCTTGGCTTAACATCTTCAGAATTCATCTCTAGCATTGTTGGTGAAAAATATGGAGACTGTGTGCTGATTTTACTGACATTTTCCAAGTCTCACACATATAAACGATAAAGGTGTACAGTCAAAGCTTTGTTGACATATTACAGACCTAATTACCATATCGACTGATTTTCCCGTTCTGCTGGTGATTTCTGCATCTGTGACCTCATTATTACATATAAAGCTACCGAGATATGGCAATCTGTCAACATCTTGTAGTATCTTCTATTGCACTGTAATCGGGGAAGAGACGAGTAATTTCCACTTACTTTGCACATTCTGTTTGCCTTATCTCTATTAATTTTCAGCCCTACACAATAGTGCATTTAATGAGAAAGCAGATAAAAATTAACTTGATGCCTTCCAAGGAGACGGTCTCTACTAAGTCTCTACTCCTTCAAGCCTGACTATGTAAGTGTAGACCAGAGATGGTTTAAATTCAGAGAAATAGTGTCGACATCAATTAAGAGATATATACCAAATAAATTGAAAGGATACCAAATAAATTAAAAGGGTGGTGCACAAAATATGTCTAAACTCAGCTGCAGAAGCAATGAAAAAAAGCATGTCAAAATTAAAAGAATGCAAAATCTCCAAGATTAGCGATGTTTTACTGAAGCTCGAAACTTAGGGTGGGTTTCAGTGCAAGATGTGTTTAATAGTTCCCATAGTGAAACTTCATTTTGAAATCTGGAAGAAAATCCAAAGAGGTTCAGGTTGAATGTGTAGTACACCAATGGCAAGACACAACCAATACCTTCACTGTGCAATAGCTATGGTAATGTTACTGATGACAGTGCTACTAAAGCAGGGTTACTAAACACGGATTTCTGAAATTTCTTCACCAAAGACAACAAAGTAAATATTGCAGTATTCAAATCAAGAACAACTGCAACTGTGAGTAACTTAGTAGTAGCTCTCCTCAGTGTAATAAAGCAGTTATGTTTCTTTCAGAGAATGCTGATACAATAGCTCCATTAGAAATCATATATAGCCGCTCATTTGATAAAGATCCATACCTAGAGACTGAAAAGTTGCTCAGATCACACCTATGCTCAAGAAAGAAAAGAGGAGTAACCTGATAAATAACAGACTCATATCACTAATGTTGATTTGCATTAGGATTTTGGAACATATATTGTGTTTGAATATTATGAATTATCTCAAAGATAATGATTCATGGATAAATAGTTAAGATAGATTCAGAAATATTGACCTTTTAAAACACAGCTAGCTCTTTAGTCACACAAAGTAATAAGTGCTGTTGACTGGGGATCTCAAATTGATTCCATATTTGTAGATTTCCAGAAGACTTTTTGAAACAGTTCCTCACAAGCATTTTCTAATCATATTGTGTGCCTATGGTGTATTGTCTCAGTTGTGCAACTGGATGTGTGGTTTCCTGTCAGAAAGGTCACAGCTCATAGTAATTGATGGAAAATCATCAAGTAAAACAGAAGTGATATCTGACATTCCTCAAGGAAGTGTTATAGACCACCTGCTGTTGCCGATCTACATTAACAATTTAAGAGAGAATCTGAGCAGTCCTCTTAGATGATGCTATCATTTACAGTCTTGCAAATCATTTACTGTCTTGTAAAGTGATCAGATGATCAAAATGAACTGCAAAATGATTTAGGCTACCTATCCATATGATGCAAAAAGTGGTAACTGACCTTAAATAATAAAAATTGTTATGTCATCCGCATGAGTAATAAAAGGCATCTACTAAATTTTGGTTACATGATAATTCACGCAGATCTAAAGGCTGTGAAGTCTACTGAATACTTAGGAATTACATTTACAAATAACTTAAATTGGAATGCTCACATAGATAATGCAGTGGGAAAGCAAACAAAAGACTGTGATTTAATAGTAAAACATTTAGAAGATTAGGATTACTAAAGAGACTATCTACAACTATACTTGTCTGTCCTCTTTTGGAGTATTCTGCATGGTGTGGGATCCTTACCAGATAGGACTGACAGAGGACATCATTTAAAAGTTCAAAGAAGGGCAGCTCATTTTGTATTATTGACAAACAGGAAAGTGCATGCCACAGATATCGCATGTGCAAGAAGAGGATCCCCATCTAGCCTGGTTGTGGTTCCTCAAATTACAACTCCAAAAATTACAGCAGAAACGCCATCACACTACAAGTCAATTCGCCCAACACGAAACAGGAAAGAACCACAACGTTTTTTATGGCAAGTGATTCCAGAGAAATGTTGATTTCATCTTCTAAAACATCACTCTGGAAAGAAAACTTCAATTGTAAAAGTGTAAAAAATGATATGTCATGTGCAGCTGTCGAACATAAGGTAGGCCAAAACAACCTAGTAAATAAGTCATCGTCGAAATTTATGCTCCTGCACCAAAATGTACAATCCTTATCAAATAAAGTTAGTGAGATAGAAATATTGTTATCAGATGACCTAAAAGAAGTGTCTGTTATATGTGTTAGTGAGCACTGGTTATCCGAAAATACGTTACATCACACAAGGATAAAGGACTTTGCCCTTTCATCTTTTATTTGTAGGAAAACCTCCATGCATGGAGGAACATGCATATATGTTAGAGAGGACGTCAAACACGAAAATTTAAAGTTCACTAACCAGCTAGGGGAAGAGCAAAACTTCGAAATTTCTGCTACAGAACTGACAAATTTAAATATAATTGTTATTTGCATATATAGAAGCCCAGATTGAAACGTAACTACTTTCGTTGAAAATCTTGAGAAGGCACTTAACAGTATAAAAATAGTTAGTAAAACAACCATCATATGTGGTGATTTTAATATAGATTTCAACAAGAACTTAAAAGACAGATTAAACCTTGAGGCCTTATTAAAAACCTACAACATACATACAACTATCAAATCCCCCACCAGATTCACCAAATCGTCAAGCAGTGCTATAGATCAGATACTAATAAATACAGATAAATATTTACACAAATCTGGAAATATGAATACAGGTTTCAGTGATCATTATGCACAATTTATTGAATTCCCAGTAGACACTGCAGGAAATACTGAACAACAAATGACAAGAAAAGGTAGAAATTTTAGCAAGCACAACCTAGAACACTTCAGGCACTTACTAAAAATAGAAACATGAAATGATATAGACAACTATGAGGACACATCTAAAAAGTTTGATATGTTCATGGAAATATTCTCCCATTATTATTATTTCAGTTAAAAACCAAACATTAAAAACTAAAAAAAGAAATGTTACATGGCTGACGAAAGGCATTAAAATATCATGTGCTGAAAAGAGGAGACTTTATGAAATCTCAAAAACACAAAATGTTACAGAAGAATTTCTGGTGCATTTCAAGAATTATAAGAGGGTGCTTCACAAAGTCATAAAAGAATCTAAAAAAACAACAAATGATCACCACATAAAAATGGCCAGGAACAAAATGAAAGCCATGTGGAAGATAGTCAGAGAACAAGTAGGAAACGAGACCTCCCAAAATGTAAATCTCCAGGTAATCCAAGATGGCAAAAAAATTACAAATCCAGAAGAAGTAGCCAATGCTTTTAATACATACTTTGCAAATATTAGTGAAAAATTACTATCTGACATAAAATCTTCAAATAAAAATCCAGCTACAACACCATCCAATCAAAATAGAAACTGCAACTCCCTATTTCTTACTCCAACCAACCCTAAGGAAATTATACTATCAATAAGCGAGTTAAAAACAAAATTTTCAACAGGTGTGGATGAGATTCCAGATTATGTCATTAAAAATGTGGGGGACTTCATTGCAATACCATTAGCCTACATTTTCAACAGTTCATTAACAAATGGAGTCTTTCCTTCCTGCTTAAAGACAGTGAAACTAAAACCACTGTTCAAAAAGGGTAAGAAAGAAGACATAGCCAATTATAGATCTATTGCCTTGCTATCTACATTTTCTAAAATACTAGAAAAAATTTTTCATAAGAGGTTGCTAGATTTTCTAGAAAAGTGCAAAATGTTATCCACAACCCAACATGGCTTCCGGAAAGGCCGATCAACAGAAACAGCAATATATAAATTTCTGGGTGAAGTACTTGAAAAAATTGATAGTGGATAAAAAGTAACTGGCATATGCCTTGATCTGTCTAAGGCTTTTGACATCATAGACCACACTCTATTGCTGCAGAAGCTTGAAAGAATTGGTATCAGAGGTATGCCTAACAGCTGGCTTAGATCATATCTAACTGACCGCAAGCAAGTAGTAGAAATACATTTTCACAAAGAAAATAAATCAACAAGACATTATTCTGATTATAAAGCAGTAAAATATGGAGTATCGCAGGGCTCGGTACTTGGCCCCATCCTATTTTTGATATATATAAATGACCTAACATCAGCTAACCAGTACCGTAGCACTATCCAGTTTGCAGATGACACAAGCATATTAGTCAGCGGGAAGACTGCAGAGATACTACAGACAAGACTGTCTGAGGCATTAACAAATGTTGTAAACTGGTTCAACCAAAACAAACTAATAATAAATAAAAGCAAAACAGTAGCATTAAATTTTCATAATATCAAGAGAAACATTGAAGAGGATATAAGAATTCAGATGTCAGACACAGATATTGCAAGTGAGCCTAATACAAAATTTCTGGGGATCTGGCTACAGGATAATCTTAGATGGGAAACTCACATTGACAACATATTAAAGAAGCTAAGTACCATGTGTTATTTAATGAGAGTGCTAGAAAACTGCTGTCATAAGGACTGTCTAATGACAGTTTACTATTCTAATATACATTCTGTCCTAAAATATGGGATCACTTTTTGGGGTAACTCGCCATCCTGCCTAAAACTATTCAGGATGCAAAAAAGAATAGTGAGAATCATGGCTGGAATAAAAAGGAACAAACCATGTAGACCATTATTTAAAAGGATAAAAGGATGGGGATTCTTCCCCTTCCATGTATTTTCCTATTTGAAAGTGCAACGTTTATAAAGAAATATACAATAACAAATCCTAGTATCCTGCCCAAAAATGAAAATGTTCATCATCATAATACAAGACAGAAAACTGACTTCCATGTACTCAATACAAAAACCAGTTTGTGCCAAAAAGGAACATTACACCATGCAAAAATTATCTACAATAAATTGCCAAGAGAAATTAAAGTAATGACAGATGTAAAAAATTTTAAAGCAACATTAAAAGAATATCTGTTGACACATTGCTTTTATAGTGTGGAAGAGTTCCTCCAAAATCCTCGAGAGTCTAAGTGATGATTATGCAAATACTGTAACCATTAATATTGGCCTATAAATACATTCAGATGTAATTCTCAAGTTTATAATGGGGTTCAAGTATAAGTTGTATAGCGACTTGCCCAGTATCTGAAGTAAAATTCTGTGAATGTAATTCTCTAGTGTACATGTCAGTTCATAGTGTAGAAGAGTTCCTCAAAAATCCTTAGACCTTAAGAGATGATCATGCAAATACTTTAATCGTTAATATTGGCTTATACATGTATTCAGTTGTAAACTTCAAGTTTCTAATGTGGTTTAATTATAACTTACACATTGACTTGCCCAGTATATGAAGTGCTGTAAAATTTTGTGAACATAATTTTCTAGTTTCTAAAGTGTTTTAATTGTAAGATATACTTTGACCTGTCCAATATCTGATTTACTGGACCAATAAATACAATACAATACAATACAATACAATTGGGGTGGCAGTCATTAAAGCAAAAGTATTTTGCTGGAGCAGGTTCTTAAAATTTCAATCATCAACTTTCTCCTCCGAATGTGAAAATATTTTGTTAGAGCCCTCTTACATAGGGAGAAATGATCATTGTAATAAAATAAGAGAAATGAGAGCTTGTACGGAAATATTGAAGTGTTTGTTTTTCCTCAAATGCTGTAGGGGAGTGTAATGGTAGATAAAGAGGTTGAGGGTGGTTCTCTGAACCCTCTGCCAGCATTTAATTGTGAATTACAGACTAGTCATGCAGATATAGATAATGTAGATAGGCTTTCAATATTGTGCACTGATTCTCTAATTTTATACATTGCTCAAATACTTTCGTGGCGCTTTGGAGTGACCCCTTTAAAATAACACTTTACCAGTCTTCTTAATATGTATTTTGGTAACCAGGTTGATAAGAAGTTACAACAATACTCTCTTATTACTCCCCAGTTTTGGGTTTGTTAATGAACAAAATCGCCGCAGTGTTCCATAACAATTACGGGCTGAAGTTTCCTGCTGATGGAACCAATATGATTTTCTGTGTTTCTGAGCATACAGGTTGTGTACGCTGTTTGGAGTCTGGTGTGTGCTGAATCAAATGTTTTTATTGTTGTGATCTTCCATCTGAAGATTGGTTTCATGGAGTTGCCCATGCTAGCTTATCCTGTGTGACCCTCTTCACCTCTGCATAACTACTGCAGCGTACAATAACTTGAACTTGCTTTCTGCAGTCAGTTTTTGGTCTCCCACAGTTGTTACCCCCATTATATTCACAGATGACCACATATTGTGGAAATTGCATATTGAAATGTAGGATGCAATAATAACGTACGGAAAGTTTCTGTTGAAAATTACGAATTATTTAGGAATAAAGGAGATGGCTCACCAAAAGGCAGAAGCACTGTCTCATCGATAGGCACATGAACAAAAGGTATGTAGAATGAGATTTTCACTGTGCAGTGGAGTGTGCACTGATATGAAAATTTCCTGGCAGATTAAAACTGTGTGCTGGACCAAGAGTCGAACTTGGGACCTTTGCCTTTCATGGGCAAGTGCTCTACCATCTGAGCTATCCATGCACGACTCACGACCTGTCCTCACAGCTTTACTTCCACCAGTACCTCATCTTCTACCTTCCAAACTAAAAGGTACGTTGCTTGGCGAGCTTCCAGAATGCACTTTCTTTTTCTAGCTGTAGGGAAAACATGCGCACGCGCACACACACACACACACACACACACACACACACACACACTCACACACACACACTCACATGCGCATGCATGTCTCCTTATGGTGTGGTCGCTCAACTGCCACCTCTTTACTGGCCCACGGTGAGTGTTCTGGAGTGAGGTGGGGCTTTAGAGTGGGGTAGGATGGGGTGGGTTGAGGAAATGTGAGGGATGGAGAGAGATGGGAGGGGTTTGGAGGGAAGCATTTAGTGGCTCGTGGGAGAGTGGGGAGCCATCTGTGGGCTAGCTAGGGGTGCAGGTGGAGGAGTAAGGCGACAGACAACTGGGCACTCATAGACTATGGTGTGACGTGAGATAACAGCACACAACTAGCTGATTGGGAGGGGGGTAGAGGGGGGGGAGGGGCGTGTGTGTGTGGGGGGGGGGGAGGGGGGGGGGAGGGGGCTGGGAGTTAACTTGGATTTAGACCAGGAAGCAAAGGATGTGCTGTAAGTATGGCTACGAAAGTTGAGTATTCTTAAATAAGATCAGCTGGTGCCAATGTGTTGGAAAGTAACTGGCACACAAAGTGCAATTGTGGCTCCTTTTTCATTGTTGTTGTTGTTGTGGTCTTCAGTCCTGAGACTGGTTTGATGCAGCCCTCCATGCTACTCTATCCTGTGCAAGCCTTTTCATCTCCCAGTACCTACTGCAACCCACATCCTTCTGAATCTGCTTAGTGTAATCATCTCTTGGTCTCCCTCTACGATTTTTACCCTCCACGCTGCCCTCCAATACTAAATTGGTGATCCCTTGATGCCTCAGAACATGTCCTATCAACCGATCCCTTCTTCTGGTCAAGTTGTGCCACAAACTTCTCTTCACCCCAATCCTATTCAATACTTCCTCATTAGTTATGTGATCTACCCATCTAATCTTCAGCATTCTTCTGTAGCACCACATTTCGAAAGCTTCTATTCTCTTCTTGTCCAAACTATTTATCGTCCATGTTTCACTTCCATACATGGCTACACTCCATACGAATACTTTCAGAAATGACTTCCTGACACTTAAATCAATACTGGATGTTAACAAATTTCTCTTCTTCAGAAACGCTTTCCTTGCCATTGCCAGCCTACATTTTATATCCTCTCTACTTCGACCATCATCAGTTATTTTGCTACCCAAATAGCAAAACTCCTTTACTACTTTAAGTGCCTCATTTCCTAATCTAATTCCCTCAGCATCACCCGACTTAATTAGACTACATTCCATTATCCTTGTTTTGCTTTTGTTGATGTTCATCTTATATCCTCCTTTCAAGACACTGTCCATTCCATTCAACTGCTCTTCCAAGTCCTTTGCTGTCTCTGACAGAATTACAATGTCATCGGCGAACCTCAAAGTTTTTATTTCTTCTCCATGAATTTTAATACCTACTCCGAATTTTTCTTTTGTTTCCTTTACTGCTTGCTCAATATACAGATTGAACAACATCGGGGAGAGGCTACAACCCTGTCTTACTCCCTTCCCAACCACTGCTTCCCTTTCATGTCCCTCGACTCTTATAACTGCCATCTGGTTTCTGTACAAATTGTAAATAGCCTTTCGCTCCCTGTATTTTACCCCTGCCACCTTTAGAATTTGAAAGAGAGTATTCCAGTCAACATTGTCAAAAGCTTTCTCTAAGTCTACAAAGGCTAGAAACGTAGGTTTGCCTTTCCTTAATCTTTCTTCTAAGATAAGTCGTAAGGTCAGTATTGCCTCACGTGTTCCAGTGTTTCTACGGAATCCAAACTGATCTTCCCCGAGGTTGGCTTCTACTAGTTTTTCCATTTGTCTGTAAAGAATTCGTGTTAGTATTTTGCAGCTGTGACTTATTAAGCTGATAGTTCGGTAATTTTCACATCTGTCAACACCTGCTTTCTTTGGGATTGGAATTATTATATTCTTCTTGAAGTCTGTGGGTATTTCGCCTGTTTCATACATCTTGCTCACCAGATGGTAGAGTTTTGTCAGGACTGGCTCTCCCACGGCCGTCAGTAGTTCCAATGGAATATTGTCTATTCCGGGGGCCTTGTTTCGACTCAGGTCTTTCAGTGCTCTGTCAAACTCTTCACGCAGTATCATATCTCCCATTTCATCTTCATCTACATCCTCTTCCATTTCCATAATATTGTCCTCAAGTACATCGCCCTTGTATAGACCCTCTATATACTCCTTCCACCTTTCTGCTTTCCCTTCTTTGCTTAGAACTGGGTTTCCATCTGAGCTCTTGATATTCATACAAGTCGTTCTCTTATCTCCAAAGGTCTCTTTAATTTTCCTGTAGGCGGTATCTATCTTACCCCTAGTGAGATAGGCCTCTACATCCTTACATTTGTCCTCTAGCCATCCCTGCTTAGCCATTTTGCACTTCCTGTCGATCTCATTTTTGAGACGTTTGTATTCCTTTTTGCCTGTTTCACTTACTGCATTTTTATATTTTCTCCTTTCATCAATTAAATTCAATATTTCTTCTGTTACCCAAGGATTTCTACTAGCCCTCGTCTTTTTACCTACTTGATCCTCTGCTGCCTTCACTACTTCATCCCTCAAAGCTACCCATTCTTCTTCTACTGTATTTATTTCCCCCATTCCTGTTTTTCATTATGAATTTTAAATAGTCTGCAGAGCAAATTGAATTAGGAGGATCAGGCATTTGTGTGGGTCTAGGAAAGTAAATTGTAGAGCCAGATAAAAGGCGCACAAGACAGGAGGGGTACTACTGCTCATCACTGCTGTATCGTGCTACTAGTACGTGTCAGTGTGAGTGCACCAAGAGTGGTGTTGCCGTACATGCGTCTTTAAATTGGTTACCGACTGATCATTGCAGGCTGGCTGCTGGAGGCCATCTCTGGGAGCCAAGTGTGCCGTGCGGTCCCTGCCATGCCATCTGCTGGCGACTTGCACATATATAAGTGTGGAACAGTGCTGACTGACTCTCTGTGTGATTCTAGTTTGTAATGTGCACATCAGTGTTCTGTGTCTTGTTGAGTCCTTAGAGGCATATTGTTCGGAGGTTATTATTAAAGCCATATTTGTGCGACTTGGATCACACTTCAGTATTACTTGGTTAGTACATCACCACAAACATAAGGACCGGAAATGTACATGCTTTGACAGTTTGCTACGTCTCTCTCTTCTAGGACTGACATGGTAGCTGCCTTGCATTTCTTAATGACTCTGACCTTGTCAACCACAAACCGAATCGTAGTACAGTCATGATTTCCCTGAAGAGATTACATGACAGCAGAGACTTGTAAAATTGTGTTACCCATTTCTCTAGCCAGTGAAGATTCATTCTATACCTTCAGATACAGTGTAATGTAGGATTAGAACAGCAAGAAATACGTAGCTCCTCTAACAGTAATGACAGTTTATCACCTCCCAACACTACATGTGCCAATGTTTCAGTGCATTTTTGAATATGTTTGTTAACAGATTCATCAACACAACAAAAATTTACGATCTCAGTAGCATCTTATTTCTTAACTCATACTTTACTATTCATCAGAATCTTCATCGCTGCTCTTTGATTCGTCAGAGTTCCCTGCTGTACTTTGTTTTATTTCATAGTCAGAATTAGTTGAAATACCACCTACCCTATTTACTCAAATCTAAGCCGCACTCAAACCTGAAAAATGAGACTCGAAATAAAGGAAGGAAAAAAAAGAAATTCCTGAATCCAAGCCGCACCTGAAATTTGAGTCTCGAAGTTCAAGGGGAGAGAAAAGTTTTAGGCCGCACCTCCAAATCGAAACAAAGTCAGTCCATTGTAATATGAGACACAATTTAGGTCGAATGAATGACGATACAGCTACAGTAGTTTGGTTCGAGTCGTAAGCGTAGCACTTAAGCTTTACCAGGTAGCCTTTGCTATGCGTCAGGCGCTCCGTCCGTATTTATACTGGTACCCTTCCTTTTTCACGTGCTTCGTCTGGTTTGAATCGATTGCTTATTTTGCTTTGATCTGATAAGTGCCGTTTTCCTTGTTATAGGCATTTATGTCACTCTAAGCTGAAAATGCATTACTGTACTGTGTCATGCATTGTTTGTCGCATTCTGATAGTGCGTGTTTGCAGCCTTTTGTCGCTCGCGGCATGGCTTGCTTTTGTGCACGCTACCGCCGCTTACAATAAAAAAAAAAAGAAAAGAGAGAGAAATCGTCTCATTAGTGGAACAATGGCAAGAGACTACTATTTCTTGTTACTTACACTGCTGCTTTCTTTGATAATGATCAACAAGAACCAAATAATAGACTGCGTATGATAGAACATGTTCTGAACGAGAGTTAGGCGAAAATTTTTCTCCATTTGAAAATCTTTGCGGCCGCTTCTTTAGTACATCAAATTCTGCACAGAAATTAGAGTCATCTTAGACATAAAAATCTAGTCAGTTGCCGTGCTTCATTTCTGACTGTATCACTACTAGGCATAAGAATAATACGAATATAAACATGTCATGATACGTATATTCTTCCGCATTTGCTGTTGTCTCACTCTAGTTTCGTAGTTTATTAGGCAGACAGGATTTAAATAAGATAGCAGCAAACACGAAAGAATATGTGGCAAAATGTTTATATTTGTATTACTCTTATGATGAAGAGAATACTGCATGTGATTCACATTTCATCAGGTTCCTATTAGCAACCATCTCTTCTCACAGGTAGGAAAACATTCAGAACGTAGAATTGGCCATATTGACAAACATCCCAAACAGCCTTGCCAGTCAGATTTTCATAATACATTGAAGTTCTGCTACATTCGAAGATGAACAATACGGAATTTGTATTTACTTCATTGGATAATGTATGAAAATTGTCTTCCACCTTTTTTTTTTAATTTATTTACTGACGCAGAGGTTTTGGCGCCAGTATTTATCTTTGTGCCTACGAAGCATGCCTGTGTAGCACTACATATATTCGACGGCAGAAGTTAGTTGTTTCAGCACCTACCGACATTTTTCAGAACTTCCACTTGCTTTGCTCTCGATTCTAAGCCGCAGGCGGTTTTTTGGATTACAAAAACTGGAAAAAAAGTGCGGCTTAGATTTGAGTAAATATGGTACATCTTCTCCTTTGGATTCAACTTCTTAAGTATTATCTTTCAAGTCAACATCTGCTAATCTGTGAGACCGAAATGATGAGCCATACTACTCTATTTCACTGTGCCTGTTTGTTTCATTTGTATAACATTTTATTCCATCATAGATGCTGCACTGACAGTTTCATATATGCATTGCAGCAGCAGACACAATAAAAGTAGCAATCAGCAGTGCTTAGTTTGTTGAATGGGTAAAAAATATGCCATTGTCCCAGTTCCATATATCCCCAAAATTTGATTCTCCCAAATTCTGTACTCTCTGAAATCGAATGTTTAATCCAAAGATGAAAGTGAACAAGTTTGATGCAGTATTGCTAATATTGTTTATTATGCATCTTGCTGAATGAAGTGCATACCGTGTCTTTTCTGAAAGGTTTGGAGAAGTAATGCACATACCAGTTTTCTAAAAACTTACATTGAGATTGTGCTCTCCTTCCTCTTGTACAAATTAGTAGAGCCCTTCGGATTACTCCACGATATGCCTCTTGGCAAGGTGGTAACGACAGTATTATGAAAAGGATAGATTGGCACTCACTGTATAGTGTAGATGTTGTGTTGCTGGCAGGGGGGGGGGGGGGGGAAACACCACCTATTAAACACGTAAGCTTTTGGTGCAAAGCCCCCCCCTCCCCCCCCCCCCCCCCTTTTCCTTGATTTCCCTAATTGATTTAAGGCAAATGCTGGTATGGTTCCTTTGAAAAAGATGACATTCGGCTGAGGAAGCTAATTTCTGTGGCAGGTCTGATGACACAGTGCTGGTGGAAGCACGAGTATTTCAGAGCAAACCATTCATTGCACATTTTTAAACATAGGGCTCTGCTGTAGACAACCCCTGTCTGTTCCCATGTTGACAACACTGTTGAATTACAATTTCTGTGGCTCAGGAGCATTGAGATTGGGCAGTGAATCAATAGAAATGTGTCATCTGGTTGAATCATTCATGTTTCGCATTACACCTGCTTGACGGTTTTGTGCACATACACTGTCAACAGAGTGAATTGGTGCATGAAAGGTGCACTTTGCTACAGACTTAGGCCAGTGGGAGCAATATTATGCTATGGAGGACATTCACCTGGTCTTTTGTGGGTCCTGTGGTAGTAACTGAAGGCTCCATAACAGCTTTGTTCTGTGTGAACATTATTGTGCACTGTCCGCACCCTGTCCCTAATGAAGGTGACATGTTTCAACAATATGACTTTCAGTGTCATGAGGCCAGAATCAAATTCACCCCTTCTGAATCTGATGGAATACATCTGCGATGCTATCAGATACCAGTTCTGCACCCAGAAACCACTGATCTCCAATTTATGGGAATTACATGACCTGTGCTTAGACATGTGGTGCTGCATAATGCTGGGAACATACCTCACATAATGCTGGGAACATACCTGAAATTTATTGAACTTGTCCCACACAAAATCACTGCTGTATTGTGTTCCAACAGTGGACAAACACATTATCAAACAGGAGGTCATAGTGTTTTGTCTCATCAGTTTATATATTCAATGCTTGAATGAAAGGTGTGCTCTTTTCCTTTTTTCTGCCATTGCGTGTATGTTTAAAGTAGGATGTTCTACCATATGGGCTTGTTTATATGAAGGCTGTCAGTGTTACCACCTGCACAGATACTAAATGCTCCTTTTGTGAAGACCTTTTATCTTGAGAACACTTTTAACTTTGTTTCACAAATGGCAGCACAGTTTCAAGAAAGCTTCTTAATTTAATGTAATAGTTAAAATAATACCTTCAGCAAAAGATGTGTGCGTTGGAGTGGGAAAAAGGATTGGAGATGTATGTAGTTTAATTTTCTTAAATTGTTAAGAAGGTTAACAGCTTGGCATGCTAAGATAAATTCCCACATTCTCTAAAAAGAGAGAAAAAAATTAATTTAACAGAATCAGTGAGGTATACAAATATAACAACAGACTTGTAGAACCATTATTTTGTAGGTTAGATTAGATTAGATTCAGCTTTTGTTCCAAGACCCAAAACATGAGACGATTCTCATGGGTGAGTAACATGCCAGAAAGTATAACATAAAAAATATAAAACATTTGAATACCCTGATCATTTGTCAGGAGATTGTCAAACTAGATGAATACAATACAAACTGGAACAGCTAATATTTTTAGAATTGATACGCTGTCAGACTGAAACATTGTTATGCACTATTAATAAATTTATCAAACAAAAAGTACATAATCTTGACTGTTATGACAAAGTGCTCTCAGAACTGAAATCTAGCAGACATTTTTATTTAAGCTGGCCTAACAGCCACTGTTAAGATATTCATCTATAGAGTAGGATGAGTTGCCTATCAAAAAGTCTTTCAAACTCTGTTTAAACCATGCTTTATCTGATACCAAGTTTTTAATGGTGTCTTTCTTCCACAGATAAATTGTGTTGTAATGCAAGGTTTTAATGAAGGTGAAGTGTGCAGTTTTGTGGAGTTAACAAAAGAGAAAAATGTTGATGTAAGATTTATCGAGTACATGCCTTTCAGCGGCAACAAATGGAATGATGGGAACATGGTCTCATTTAGTGAAATGCTCCAAATAATTAGAAAGCAGTGGCCTAATTTTGATCCTCTTCCCAATGGGCCCAATGATACCTCAAAGGTACGTGCAGTATTACATATGAACATACATTGAAAATAATTTAATGTTTATGACTTACTACCAATCACAAGAATACTTCACATTTGCTGGTGGTATGAGAGATGGACTGGTTTAGTTACATATTTCTCATCCCATTCAGTACGTCTGTCCTGGCCTGGGTTTCTCTGCAGCTTTTCTGCAACTCTCCCCATTTCCTAAACCTTGACAATCCTTTTCTTTCTTCCTTTTCCCTTCCCCTTCATTGTTTCTGCCAGAAGAAGAAGCCACTGACTCCAAAAGCTTGCACATTTCCATAACTTTAAGGGGAGTTAGAAGGGGAAAACATTCTTTTTCACTTTTTCCGGTTTTTATCTGATTATAAAATTTGCAATTTTCCAAATAAAATGATATGTATATTACTTATAAACTTGCGTGGGAAGTATTTTATTTTATTTTCTAAAATATAATCTACACCAGTTGAAAATGTTAAAATTTTTACATGCATTACTTCAAGACCTAATAAAATCGGTAATTTTTCATATACAGGGTAGTCCATTGATCGTGACCGGGCTGAATATCTCACAAAATAAGTGTCAAACGAAAAAACTACAAGGAACGAAATTTGTCTAGCTCGAAGGGGGAAACCAGCTGGCGCAATGGTTGGCCTGCTATAAGGCACTGCCATAGCTCAAACTGATATCAACTGTGTTTTTTTTTAAATAGGAACCCCATTTTTTATTACATATTCATGTAATATGTAAAGAAATATGAATGTTTTAGTTGGACCACTTTCTTCGCTTTGTGATAGATGTCGCTGTAATAGTCACAAACATATGTCTCATAATTTTAGACGAACAATTGGTAACAGGTAGGTTTTTTAAATTAAAATACAGAATGTAGGTACATTTCAACATTTTATTTCGGTTGTTCCAATGTGATACATGTACCTTTGTGAACTTACCATTTCTGAGAACGCATGCTGTTATGGCGTGATTACCTGTGAATACCACATTAATGCAATAAATGCTCAAAATGATATCTGTCAACCTCAATGCCTTTGGCAATACGTGTAATGACATTCCTCTCAACAGTGAGTAGTTCGCCTTCCGTAATGTTCGCACATGCATTGACAATGCACTGACGCATGTTGTCAGGCATTGTCGGTGGATCACGATAGCAAATATCCTTCAACTTTCCCCACAGAAAGAAATCCGGGGACATCAGATCCGGTGAATGTGCGGGCCATGGTATGGTGCTTTGACGACCAATCCACCTGTCATGAAATATGCTATTCAATACTGCTTCAACCGCACGCAAACTATGTGCCGGACACCCATCATGTTGGAAGTACATCGCCATTCTGTCATGCAGTGAAACATCTTGTAGTAACATTGGTAGAACATTACGCAGAAAATCAGCGTACATTGCACCATTTAGATTGCCATCGATAAAATGGGGGCCAATTATCCTTCCTCCCTTAATGCCACACCATACAATAACCTGCCAAAGTCGCTGCTGTTCCACTTGTCGCTGCCATCGTAGATTTTCCGTTGTCCAATAGTGCATATTATGGCGGTTTAGGTTACTGCTGTTGGTGGATGATGCTTCATCGCTAAATAGAACGCATGCAAAAAATCTTTCATCGTCCCATAATTTCTCTTGTGCCCAGTGGCAGAACTGTACATGACGTTCAAAGTCATCGCCATGCAATTCATGGTGCATAGAAATATGGTACGGGTGCAATCGATGTTGATGTAGCATTCTCAACGCCGACGTTTTTGAGATTCCCAATTCTCATGCAATTTGTCTGCTACTGATGTGTGGATTAGCTGCCCCAGCAGCTAAAACACCTACTAGGGCATCATCATTTGTTGGAGGTCGTGGTTGGTGTTCCACATGTGGCTGGACACTTCCTGTTTCCTTAAATAATGTAAATATCCGGCGAATGGTCCGGACACTTCGATGATGTCGTCCAGGATACCGAGCAGCATACATAGCACACGCCCCTTGGGCATTTAGATCACAATAGCCATACATCAACACGATATCGACCTTTTCCGCAATTGGTAAACGGTCCATTTTAACACAGGTAATGTATCACGAAGCAAATACCGTCCACACTGGCGGAATGTTATGTGATACCACATACTTATTCGTTTGTGACTATTGCAGCTGCTGGCCGGAGTTGCCGAGCGGTGCTAGGCGCTACAGTCTGGAAACGCGCGACCGCTACGGTCGCAGGTTCGAATCCTGCCTCGGGCATGGATGTGTGTGATGTCCTTAGGTTAGTTAGGTTTAAGTAGTTCTAAGTTCTAGGGGACTGATGACCTCAGAAGTTAAGTCCCATAGTGCTCCGAGCCATTTGAACCATTTTTGACTATTACAGCCCCATCTATCACAAAGCGAAAAAAGTGGTCCAGCTAAAACATTCACATTTCTTTACGTACTACATGAATATGTAATAAAACATTGGGGTTCCTATTTTTAAAAAATGCAGTTGATATGAGTTTGACCTATGGCAGTACCATCTAGCAGGCCAACCATAGCGCCATCTGGTTTCTCCCTTCAAGCTAGACGAATTTCGTTCTTTGTAGTCTTTTCATTTGATGCTTATTTCATGACATATTTGGCCTGGTCGCTATCAATGGACCACCCTGTAGAAAGCTGTGGATTACTGTGTTATAAATGTTAAATTATGTGTTTGTATTGGTAGCACTGTCAAAAATAGTATCGTATCTTTTCATAGTATAAACATGCTTTGTATGTCGAAGTGCTAACGTATTTCCGAGGAAAAGTGTCGAATAGACTGGTAAATCTCTCAAAAAGTATGACTCCAAAATGAAGTGTTTTTAAGAAATGTGGGTTTCATGGTAATAAATATTTGAATAAAGAGAAACTTTGTGTTCAGCATGTGGTGTGTGAAGTTACAAACAATGAAATACTGGCAAACTCATGAGTATCTAGCGAAACACCCATTAGTGCTTCGAAGATTAAAATGAAACATAGTGATAACATAGTTATCTCAAAACAAAACTCATGTAAACGGTAGGTTAGGTTATATTCTGATACATTTACACATCCTAACAGGGGTGTTATATGAATGTGTGTGCTGTATGTATGTGGAGGGCCAGTTAGTTTACATGAAGACATTGAGGTATGAAATGGACTAGCCAGGAAACTTATCATTAATTCGGCCAGTTGTAAATATACTCATTCATTTTGGAATTCTGATAAGTGTAAAGATAATTATTTTGAAATAAATGTTAGGTGGTTTTATGGATTGAGAGCTATTGGCAAAGGACACACTGCAGCAGAAACAATGTGTGTCATGATGTATATGCCACACCCACTTTGTAAAATGGACAAGTATGCAGGATTTATTGGAGCTGCTGTGAAATCTGCTGCATGTGAGTCAATTAAGGGTGCTGCAAATGAAGCTGCTGAAATAAACGATGGTATGATTGACATATCCGTAGCTTTTGGGGCACTTGGTAGAAGCGCAGCTGCATTTCTAAGAATTCTGTTGCTACAGTGACCAGTGTGGATACTGGAAAGCTAATAGATTTCCAGATTTTAACCAAACATTGTTATAAGTATAAATCAGGGAATGAAGAAGGGCATATCTGTGACAGAAATTATGAAGGACAACTAGTCGTACGGAGGCCTGTGCAGCTGTTGAAATTTGTAATCGATCTGTAAACTAAAGGGGAGTGTGTTACACTAAGTTCTTAGGTTATGCAGACTCAAATGCATATAACAGTGTAGTAGCCACTCAGCCTTATGGTGAGAAGCTTATCACAGAACTGGAATGTGTTAGTCATGTCCAGAAGAGGATGGGTACCAGATTGAGGAAGTTGAAACAAAGTTTGAGAGACAAGAAGCTTTCAGGTGGTAAGACCATAAGAAGCAGGCTGACAGACAAAATGATTGATGAAGTACAACAGTATTATGAGATTGCCATTAGAAATAATACTGAGGATTTGTTGAAAATGGAACAGGCAGTATGGGCTACCTTCTTCCAGAGACTGTCAGCTGATGATAAACCAGTACACCATCTTTGCCCTCCTGGATCTGGTTCATGGTGCAATTACCGCAATGCCCAGTACTCAAACAGGTCATACAGCCATAAACATTCTATCCCAGCAGCAGTTGTGAATATCATAGAACCTGTTTACAGAGACCTGGCAATCCTGAATTATTGAAGAAGTGTCTGCATTGTCAGACTCAAAATCCCAATGAGTCGTTCAATAATCTTATAGTGTCAGTGTTGTCGTAACTGCCATCTGCGTCATGTCTGCTGTGCAGCGAGCTACGCTAATTTAAGTATTAACTCTATTTTTCTTACTTGTCACTTCTTCTTCCGTGTGTTTTTGCTTTTACGAAGCTTTAATTGTCGAGTGCTAGTAATAGTGTTCCATAGATTTCGTGTTTGTTTTGAATACAGTCGGAGAGAGTCCATTTAGTAAGCCACAGTGCCAGTAGTGCTAGTGTTTGTTTTCAATACAGTCCAGAGACAGGTAGGGCTATTTTCATTGTTTTCTACAGGAAGTGTCTAGTAACCACAGTTTAGTCAACTATCAGCCGCCTTTAGCGAATTAGCAGTCTAGTTATAAGTTGATTAACTCTCTACAGTAAATCGATTTCTTAGGATGGATAGGATGTGTGACTGCTGTGTACGGACACAGGAGGAGCTGGCCACTGTTCGTGAACAGCTGAACGTGTTGATGGCCGTGGTTAGCCGTCTTCAGGCTGCTGCCTCGGAGTGTAGCGGCAGTGGGGAGTCTGGTACACCCCAGGTGTTACATGCTTCACCCACTGACCCTGCTGTCGACACATCTTTGCGGGTACTGGGCGCGGTTGGGCCACCCTCTTCGCAAGGGGAGTGGCGGGTTCAGCGGCATTCGCGGCGCACGAGGCGGAGGGTCAGTGTGGAGGCTTGCTGTGTGGCATCGCCCGTTCTGCCTGTGAGTGGACATGTGGCCACTCCTTCAGCAAGGTCCGAGCAGGCACATGGGGGGAGGGGTTTATTAATTATTGGGAGCTCCAACGTTAGGCGGGTGATGGAGCCCCTTAGGGAAATAGCAGAAAGGTCGGGGAAGAAGGTCAGTGTTCACTCTGTCTGCTTGCCGGGAATCTCATCTGAGATGTGGAGGAGGCCGTGCCGGCAGTGATAGAGAGCACTGGGTGCACCCGACTGCAAATTGTTGCTCATGTCGGCACCAATGACTCCTGCCATCTGGGTTCAGAGGTCATCCTCAGTTCGTACAGGCGGTTAGCGGAGTTGGTGAAGGCGGAAAGCCTCGCGTGGTGGAATCTGAGCTAGCTATTTGTAGTATCATTCCGAGAACCGATAGTGGTCCTCTGGTTTGGAGCCAAGTGGAAGGCTTAAACCAGGGACTCATACGATTCTGCGGAGATCTGGGGTGCAAATTTCTCGACCTCCGCTATCGGGTGGAGAAATGTAGGGTCCCCCTGAATAGGTCATGCGTGTACTACATGCAGGAAGTGGCTACAAGTGTAGCGGAGTATGTGTGGAATGCACATGTGGGTTTTTTAGGTTAGAGAATTCCCTCCCTAGGCCCGACAAGACACCTCCTGAGATGCGGCAAGGTAGGAGTAGACAAAATGCAACAGAGAATAACAATATTAAAGTGCTAATAGTAAACTGCAGGAGCGTCTATAGAAAGGTCCCAGAACTGCTCTCATTAATAAACGGTCACAATGCCCACATAGTACTAGGGACAGAAAGTTGGCTGAAACCCGATGTAAACAGTAATAAATTCTAAACTCAGATTGGAATGTATACCGCAGAGACAGGCTAGACAGTGAAGGGGGAGGCATGTTTAAAGTGATAAGAAGTGCAATAGTATCAAAGGAAATTGACAGAGATCCGAAATGTGAAATAATTTGGGTGAAGGTCACGGTTAAAGCAGGCTCAGACATGGTAATTGGATGTCTCTATAGGCCCCCTGGCTCAGCAGCTGTTGTGGCTGAGCACCTGAAGGATAATTTGGAAAATATTTCGAGTAGATTTGCCCAACATGTTATAGTTCTGGGTGGAGATTTTAATTTGCCGGATATAGACTGGGAGACTCAAACTTTAATAACGGGTGGCAGGGACAAAGAATCCAGTGAAATTTTTTAAGAGCTTTATCTGAAAACTACCTTGAGCAGTTAAACAGAGAACCGACTCGTGGCGATAACATATTAGAACTTCTAGTGACAAACAGACCCGAACTATTTGAAACAGTTAACGCAGAACAGGGAATCAGCGATCATAAAGCGGTTAGTGCATCGATGATTTCAGCCGTAAATAGAAATATTAAAAAAGGTACGAAAATTTTTCTGGTTAGCAAAAGTGACAAGAATCTGATTTCAGAGTACCTGATGGCTCAACGCGAAAGGTTTGTTTTAAGTACAGATAGTGTTAAGGATCAGTGGACAAAGTTCAAAACCATCGTACAATATGCATTAGATGAGTATGTGCCAAGCAAGATCATAAGAGATGGAAAAGAGCCAGCGTGGTACAACAACCGAGTTAGAAAACTGCTGTGGAGGCAAAGGGAACTTCACAGCAAACATAAACATAGCCAACACCTTGCAGACAAACAAAAATTACACGAAGCGAAATGTAATGTGAGGAGGGCCATGCGAGAGGCGTTAAATGAATTCGAAAGTAAAGTTCTATGTACTGACTTTGCAGAAAATCCTAAGAAATTTTGCTCTTATGTCAAAGCGGTAGGTGGATCAAAACAAAATGTCCAGACACTCTGTGACCAAAAAGGTACTGAAACAGAGGATGATGGACTAAAGGCCGAAATACTAAATGTCTTTTTCCAAAGCTGTTTCACAGAGGAAGACTGCACTGTAGTTCCTTCTCTAGATTGTCGCACAGATGACAAAATGGTAGATATTGAAATAGATGACAGAGGGATAGAGAAACAATTAAAATCACTCAAAAGAGGAAAGGCCGCTGGACCTGATGGGATACCAGTTCAGTTTTACACAGAGTATGCGAAGGAACTTGTCCCCCTTCTTGCAGCAGTGTACCGTAGGTCTCTACAAGAGCGTAGCGTTCCAAAGAATTGGAAAAGGGCACAGGTCATCCCCATTTTCAAGAAGGGACGTTGAACAGATGTGCAGAACTACAGACCTATATCTCTAACGTCGATCAGTTGTAGAATTTTAGAACATGTATTATGTTCGAATATTATGACTTTTATGTAAACTAGAAATCTACTCTGTAGGAATCAGCATGGGTTTTGAAAAAGACGATCGTGTGAAACCCAGCTCGCGCTATTCGTCCACGAGACTCAGAGGGCCATAGACACGGGTTCCCAGGTAGATGCTGTGTTTCTTGACTTCCACAAGGCGTTCGATACAGTTCCCCACAATCGTTTAATGAACAAAGTAAGAGCATATGGACTATCAGACCAATTATGTGATTGGATTGAAGAGTTGCTAGATAACAGAACGTAGCATGTCATTCTCAATGGAGAGAAGTCTTCCGAAGTAAGAGTGATTTCAGGTGTGCTGCAGGGGAGTGTCGTAGGAGCGTTGCTATTCACAATATACATAAATGACCTTGTGAATGACATCGGAAGTTCACTGAGGCTTTTTGCGGATGATGCTGTGGTATATCGAGAGGTTGCAACAATGGAAAATTGTACTGAAATGCAGGATGATCTGCAGCGAATTGATGCATGGTGCAGGGAATGGCAATTGAATCTCAATGTAGACAAGTGTAATGTGCTGCGAATACATAGAAAGAAAGATCCCATATCATTTAGCTACAATATAGCAGGTCAGCAATTGGAAGCAGTTAATTCCATAAATTATCTGGGAGTATGCATTAGGAGTGATTTAAAATGGAATGATCATATAAAGTTGATCGTCGGTAAATCAGATGCCAGACTGAGATTCATTGGAAGAATCCTAAGGAAATGCAATCCGAAAACAAAGGAATTAGGTTACAGTACACTTGTTCGCCCGCTGTTTGAATACTGCTCAGCAGTGTGGGATCCATACCAGATAGGGTTGATAGAAGAGATAGAGAAGATCCAACAGAGAGCAGCATGCTTCGTTATAGGATCATTTAGTAATCGCAAAAGAGTTACAGAGATGTTAGATAAACTCCAGTGGAAGACTCTGCAGGAGGGTCGATCAGTAGCTCGGTACGGGCTTTTGTTGAAGTTTCGAGAACATACCTTCACCGAGGAGTCAAGCAGTATATTGCTCCCTCCTACATATATCACACAAAGAGACCATGAGGGTATAATGAGAGAGATTAGAGCCCGCACATAGGCATACCGACAATCCTTCTTTCCACGAACAATACGAGACTGGAATAGAAGGGAGAACCAATAGAGGTACTCAAGCTACCCTACACCATCAGGTGGCTTGAGGAGTATGGATGTAGATGTAGATGTAGACCAAAAAATGTTTTTCTTGTAATGAAGACACTAAAGTGGGGGTCAGTCATGCTGTTATTGCTTTTAATGATGGCAACATTGGTAGCGTGAAAGTGCTACAACATATGGGAATTAATTCTGGAGCAAACTGCAGTTAAATCCAGGAGGTATGAAATGAGTAATCTTTTATTGAAGTTTTCAGCTTGCACCCTCCTCCCTCCCAGACATACAAACCAGATACCTCTAGCTAAATAATTTGTGAGTATATATAATTTGCCTCTGTCAACATCATGTTACACTAACCTATTTGTGAGATTAAATTAAAGGAAAGTAACCAGAACTGGAAATTATGTAAAGACATTTTTAGCTATGTCCCTATGTTGTAATAAAGTTAACACAGTATTTGTGTCCATGTGATGGTAACTATGATTCGCCAGCCACCGTTGCCGAGCGGTTCTAGGCGCTTCAGTCCAGAACTGCGCGACTGCTACGGTCGCAGGTTTGAATCCTGCCTTGTCTCAGATGTTACGTCCCATAGTGCCCAGAGCCATTTGAACTGTGATTCATGATTATCAGAGTCCATATGTTCCAAATAAAAATTGGAACTTCATGTGTATAAATGTACAAATTATTAGACAAAGGGACCAACAACTGACACTTTTAAATTGATGACTAGACTAAGAGATTAATAATAGGAAAAAAACTGCAAGATACTTGGCGATAAGTTTGCTTCAGGACAAGGTAAGGGGGGTGAGGGGTGGGAAGAATCAGCTCTCTCTTTGTGAGCATACCAGAAATCCTTTATCAACCGAAGGTGAAATAAGATATAAAAATACAGGGTCAAACGATTAATTTAAGTATCTTAAAAACCAAATGACTAATAAAATTGGAAGCTAAGAAAAGTAAGTTCATAGTAAGTAGGGCAAAACACAGGGTGCTGCAACATATTGCCATTGTTGTTTGACTTGTCTACCAAAGAAAAAAGAAATGGATCAAAACAAAATAAAAGTGAGAATGGAAATGTATCAGAAGCAAATAGGAATAAGCAAGGAACATATTCTTTAATAAAAAAAAAAATGACATGTGAGGCAGATGTTGCTACAATTTTATGTTCAAAGCACAGCAGTCTGTGAAAGCAAAATACTTATGACATTGAAAAAAGAAAATCAGTGAGTGAAAAGTGTGTGTAGGTGAATTGTGGTGAGAGACTTGATATTGGAACTTCTGTTAGGCTGCCCAGTATTAGTTAACTTGGTAGTAAAGGAGCAAGTTTGCAAGGGCAGATAACTGTTTGACTACGTAAAATAGAGTGGGAGTATGGAAAAGCTAGTCCAAGATAGGATGAAAAAGGTAACAGCAACTTAAAAAATGAATTGATAAGTTACCATGAACCCCATTCCAATCTAGTGAATGCAGTGGTTGACAATATCTTGTGACATTTGCCTATAAGGCTCAAACAATAATTGCTAAATAAAAATACAAAATGTTGACAAGACTGTATCTAAGCTGTCACTCTCTTTTGAAACAAGGGTGTTTATACCAACAAACACTCAGGAAAGCAGGGACAACTCACACACTAGAGGAGGATGGGAAGTATCATTGAAAGAGTGAGCATAAACCGTGTGCAATATGTGTGGTACAAGTAATGATAGTTAAAAAAAAAAAAAAAAAAGAAGAAGAAGAGGAAGCGGAAAAATCTTGATCTGGAAACAAGGGAATAAAAATTTGCCACGTGAAGAGACAATATGGTACTGTGCTGATGAGTGTGTACAAGTGGTGATATACAATATACATTGATAAAGGAACTCTGCATTGGGCCCAGAAGACCACGCAATGCTCTTCGAGAGATGTCCTCTACTATATATCTATGGAGAGTTAGGGGGTCAGTATACAACTCTCCAGGCTGTTATCAACTTCCAGAAGTTGAAGACACTACTTCTCACTTGAGTAGCTCCTCAGCTGGAACTACAAGCAGAGTGTACCCTATTCCAGTCCGTCCACCGAGCAGAATTTCCCGGCTCTACAAGGAATTGAACCTGATCCTTTTCTATGGCACGCCTGTGGCATACTGACTGCATAGCTGTGGCAAGAGTCATAATATACACTTGTGAACAATTGAGTTATAACTATTCTGTTTATTGGGGAGAGAGTATGTATATTGCACCGTGAATGAAACAGTTTAGTGTATTGTAAATGGAATGTATTCAGACTTCGTACTTGTTGTGTGAGAACGCAGTGTCTTAGACACTTGTAGTGTTTGTCTTATCATGTACGAACCGGTGAGCCTTACTTTCTAGTATTTTTAATTATATATCATTACTGGTGCCTCTGGCACTTTTGTGTTGCAATAGCAATAGCTTGCAATAGCAAACATTGAGTCAACCAAGGGTTTTGGATTAGAAGTAGAGGTCAGATGGGTTGACATTGGGAATAGAGTGATGGGAAGTCGACAATAAGCAGTTATATTGAAGGGTGCATTATTTGATATGTTAAGGTTAATTACAAAATGTGGATTGGAGAATTTTTCACGTTGAGCAGAAGTAAGTTTACAGGACCAGATGTCAAATTACACGCGATCAGTCTGAATCCCTATAGTCAGCATGAACACTGGCACACAGAATAATTTATAGGTAGCCTTGCTGTATATAAAAAATCAGATTTGTGCTGAACTGTCATGAACAAACTGTCACTTCTCTGGAATAAAAAGACTGATTTGTTAATTACACCTGTCTAAATGAAAAATATAGGAAAACATAGATTGCTGCTTACTGTAAAGGAGACATGTTACATTGTAGACAGGCACAATTAAAAAGGCACTTACACAAAGCTTTCGGCCACAGCCTTCATCAGCAAAAGACATACAGAGAAACACACAAATTCATACACACAGGCAAGCACACGTCACACACATATGACTGCCAACTCCAGCAGCTTGCCCCTAGCTGCTGGACTTGGCAGTTTTTTTTTTCTCTGTGTGTGTGTGCGTGCGTGCGTGCGCGCGCAGAGTGCTTGCTTGTGTGTTGTGCCTGTGTGCAACTTTGTTTTCTTTACGGTAAATAGTGATCTATCTTTCCCTGCACTGTTGATATTCCTACCTGGAATTTCCATTGTTTAATCAGTGTAAATAAGACGGACACAGTTACATATATTCTGTCACTTGAAGACTAATACATGAAGTAAGTGGACATTATTTTTTATTGCAGAGGATCTTGTCACCACTAATTATTAATATTGTGTTCCAGTTAATTAGACATGGTTTCATCCTTTCCTGGATGTGCTCTTTTTGTTAAATCTTCCCTCAAAAGATCTGATTTACTTCAAATTAATAAACCTGAGTATTCTGAAAAAGGAGGTGCAGCTTACAGCTGCAGTGTGACAGTTGATCACAGGGTGATTTTATCACTGCCATATCGTGGGTAACCATGGCTCGAGACACTTATTCTATAAGGGTGTTAGTCATTGGGCTTTCTGGTACCACAGTGTCAAAGGTGTACCGTGAGCAGATTTATTCAAGGAAAATACTACCACAATCAGCAGAGTGAACTGCTATGGGCAACAGGATATCATTGACAGGGGTTACCACTGACTAGCATGGCTTTAGCAGCGAACAGGTGGGCCACAATGTAGCAAATGACTCACCAACTCAGTGACAGTCAATAAACAGTAACCATTCATGCCACTGGGAACTGTCACCTCTTTGTGGGATACAAAGATGCAATCTGCACACTGCTCGTCACAGTTACAAAGATTAGCATTGGTTCGGAACAGCACCAGGGGATGCTCGAAGCATGCAGGAAGGTCGTCTGTCTGATGATTTGCGGTACATATTGCCAAGGTGGCAGGGTGCAAAATAAGGAGTGATCAAAAAACTTCCATTTGAAGGCTGCATAGTTCAGATCAGTATGCCACACACACATACACACACACACACACACACACACACACACACACACACACACACACACACACACACACACACACACACACATATCCATCCGCACATATACTCTGCTTGTGTCTGTATATGTGCAGATGGATATATGTGTGTGTGTGTGTGTGCGAGTGTATACCTGTCCTTTTCCCCCCTAAGGTAAGTCTTTCCACTCCCAGGGTTGGAATGACTCCTTACCCTCTCCCTTAAAACCCACATCCTTTCGTATTTCCCTCTCCTTCCCTCTTTCCTGATGAAGCAACTGTGGGTTGCGAAAGCTTGAATTTTGTGTGTGTGTTTGTTTGTGTGTCTATCAACATACCAACACTTTCGTTTGGTAAGTTACATCATCTTTGTTTTTAGATATATTTTTCCCATTTGGAATGTTTCCCTGTATTGTATTATATATCAGTGCTTTCTTCTCCCACAACTATCCTGCAGACATTGTCCACAAACAGATCTCCCAAGCAATACATTCCTCCCCACCCAATAACAATGTTACTACCCCCAGACCACACAGAAGCATCCCCCTTGTCACACAATATTATCCTGGCCTCGAATACATCAACTAATTACTCCGCCACAGATATGAATTTCTCAAGTCAAGCCCTGAAGTGAGATCATCCCTTGACAATATTCTCCCCACACCACCCAGAGTTGCCTTTTGCCGACCCCCTAACCTCCGTAACATCCTTGTCAAACCCTACAATATTCTCAGACCACCTGCTCTACCCAGCGGTTCCTACCCCTGTAACCGACCCCGATGCAAAACCTGCCCCATGCATCCCCCCACAACCAACTACTCCAGCCCCGCTACTGGTATAACATACACAACTCAAGGCAGGGCCACATGTGAGACAACACGTCATTTATCAGCTGACATGCCTGCACTGCACAGCCTTTTACATAGGTATGATGACAACTAAACTGGCTGAGTGCATGAATGGGCACAGACGAACTGTCCACCTAGGAGATGTCCAATACCCAGTAGCAGAGCATGCCCTCCAGCATAATTCTAGGGACCTAGGAACTGCTACACCATATGTGCCATTTGGCTTCTCCCACCCAACACCAGTACCTCGGAACTGCGGAGATGGGAACTTGCACTCCAACACATCCTTTCATCCCGCCATCCCCCTGGACTGAACCTATGTTAACCAACCTCACTCCCATTTACTCTTTGTCTTCTCCTCTTTCCCTTTCCTCTTTAGCCATTCACGCATCTTTTCATCCTACATAGTTGCGTTTATCTTTATACTATGTACCTCTTTACTTCTGTATTCATCCTCCTTGGTTTGAAGCTGGCACAGTAATTACAGTAGAATATCTTTGGCTTCCCTCTGACATCCATGCCTCCATCTTTGCTACCCTCCCTGTTTACCTTTCCCCTGTTGCTTCATAAGCTGGGTTGTGAATAACTGAATCCACTTTCCCATCTTCCCCTTTTTTCTCCTCTCTCCTCCCTGATGAAGGAACGAAGTTCCAAAAGCTAGGATACGTCAATTTTCTGTTCTGTTTTGTGTATCTATCGGCTGTACTGAGCTGAGGTAAGTACTGGCCAGGCCCTCTATCTCTTTGTTAGTATTTGTTTCATATATATAAACACACACACACACACACACACACACACACACACACACACACACACACACACACACACACACAGGGTGATGCGTATTAACATTTAAAAACCTCCAAAGCACTGTAGATGACCCTGAGACAAGTAATTTAATACAAGACACATGGGATCACAAATGTTGGATACGATACAAATGTTGGGAAATGTGTCAAAAGCGAATGACAAATGTCACCAGACGATGTACCTTGCCATGCTTGCAGTGGTTGAGCCTCTTGGTCTGTCACACTTGATCATCCCAACCCAAGTCAAGTATTCATATCATTGTGGCTACGGACACACGTGTGCGACTTTAGTGATGGCGTTCAGGATTTGAGTCTTGCATCTGGCAGGCAGTATTTTTTTCATTGTGTTAAACAATTATGTATTTATATTGAAGTTTGTTATTTTATTTACCGGTCTTGCAGTTTCCTTGATTTCTTGCAAAGTACAGTACAATGAAAACTACCATATTGCATAACAAGTAGATGAGTGTAAACTTCAGAATAGCATCATCGCCATTAAATGACCTTTGTTTTCTTTACTAACTAATGTCTGTAAACAAAAAGAAAAGTGACAGAAGCAAAAAACACAAAATCAGAACTGCTTTTGCTTGATTACAGCAGGGACAATAATTTTGTAACATCTACATTTACAACAGATCATATTTACAAAATGTTTTCGAAATTTGCTCTGTTTGCTCAAATGAAAGTATTGCACTGCTCAATCATTCCTTTACACTCAACCCCGACTGCTGCACATGCTGTGTGGTATGTCATCTGGTTACGTCATATGTTCAGTGTTTCTCACCGATTTTTGGGGTATTTTGAAATGTACAAAAAGGCAAATGCAGAAAGATATCACATTTTGCTGCACAATGCCTGCATCACAGAAAAATAATGTATACAAATCTTCTCAGATTTGCCACTGAATAACTTTGTGCAAGCCTCACAATATTTCACCAACACAACTGTTCGTCATCTTCAGGTAGTGGTGGGTCCTGTCATCACTGCTGCAAGATGTAACTGGTGATATTCGCACAGCAGAATTGAAATTTATCGGGCTAGAAGCAGGAGTACGAATGTGTGGACAGGCACTCCCAGTTGTATGGAAATGCCATTCATAGTAGCCGTCTGCTTATGTGTTTTGGTAATGACTGCACTTCTGGACACTCGTGTGGTTAAAAGCTGAATTAACTCTCTGCAAGGTGCTGCATCAGGTCATACATCAGAGGATCTGGTTTCTACTGCTTTAATTTCATGGCAGTCAGTGCTGGATTCTGGGCAGTGCTTAGTCAAAATTCCATATTCCTGTTGGTAAGATTGCCCACCGTATGGCTACATGCCTCATTCTTAAAAACACAATCCTAGAGTGATGGTGCTGAGGATAAAATTTCAGTACTCTTGGGAAACGTGTGGTGCCCTGTATTCAGGCAGTGCTCTGCTACCACTAATTTACTGGGTGGCATTTTTGTCAGCGCTGTTGAACACAGTGTTCTTGCACAATGTGAGGTGTCTGCCCTATATAAGATTTCCCATAATGGCATCAGATCTTATATATGATCTATGTTTTCTAAGGTCAAGATTGTCTTTAACTGAACACAAACAATTCCTTAGTTTTGCTGGTAGATGAAAAACACACTTGATTCTGTTTCTCTTAGCGATTCTTTCCATTTTTGAAAACATGCCACTGAAATATGGCAAGAAAGCCATTTGCAATGCTTGTCTAAGTATCTTCATTTACATCCCTACACTGAACTTGCTTTGCTCAGAACACATTGCAAATCTGTTTACAAAAATAAACATTCTGCTGGAACACTGTTCTTAGGTGTTACAGTTCACCAGGCAGACTGTCGGTATCTGAGATCACGTGTGCTCTATGTGCCAGGGAGTGTAAGACACTACCACATTGTGCAGGGTGATGGCAACTTTTGGACCGCAAATATAACTCTGCGTGTATCAGTTTGCAGTAGAGACTATGCCCCAGTGTTCTGTCAGCTTTTCTTCTAACCGTGACATCCAGGAATGGTAAGCTGCTATCTTTTTGTACTTCCACAGTGAACTGAATATTCAGATGGAGCGAGTGTAAATGCTGCAGGGACATAGGTAGTGTCTGCATTATGTGGGCCACACCACAAATGACTCTTCAGCATTCTGCTAGAACGAGGAATGTTGAATATTTACTAAGGGAAATAGAGGATCTCCCATGGGAACACTGTCCACTTGTTTAAAGTAGTTGGTGTTACATAAGAAATAGGATGAGGTATGCACATGTTTAAACAGCACCACAATTTCTTTCTCAAACTTGCTGCTAATAACCTCTAATGAGGGCTGCAGGACACTTTTGTAAGTAATGATATAACATTTGAGCTAACTAAAAGATCTGAAAGTTCTAGTTTAAGCATCTTCAGGTATTCTATGAAATCCTCTGAATTCTAAATATGATGGTCATAGTCATCCACATGATAAATTTCAAAGCTGTCATGTGGAAATTGCCAGTTGCATCTTGCAGCAGTGATGGTGGAAATCACCACCACCTGAAGATGCCAAAACGTTGTGTCACTGAAATATTGAGGGAGGGACTTGCATAATGTTATCTGGTGGGGAACCCAAAGTGTTTTTGCAACAGATCTATCAGGCAAGCCTGAAAAGTCACATATACTCCAAGCAGTAAGTACCTGTTGTAAAATGGTCACATTAGTGAGCTTGGCAATTAATTAAGAGTTTATCAATAAATTTGGCTTCATTTTGCAAGAAATTGTGCTGTGTTCCAGTACTCCCTCTTCAACAAAACTAATGTCAGTTTCTGCTCCACCTCTTCAGCCCAAGATCCTATGTATACTCTTGAGCATTTGTGTAAGATACCTGTTTATTTATAAAAATAAAAGTAACTTCTATCATGACTTTCCCATTCTTGTCCAGTGGGTTTGTTATCCTGCTGTTGCCTACTGCAGACTACAAGATTACTGTTGAAGATTTCTGCAAAATTTTTCTTCCTTTTTAGTGTACCAACATTTCACTGTGTGGTAATTGCCTGGTACTGTTTAACGGGTGTTTTAACTGTTGTTTCAGAGATGCAATACCAAGCAAATGCAGTGAGGATGACTTGCTTGCCATGATTGGGGCAGCAGTGAGAAGAAAGAAGAAACAACATGCAGGTAAGATACATTACAGCAAATGTAACTCTATAGATAGAAAGAAAATTTCTGCTTAACAAGTCATAGCAAACATAAGAGCAAAATATATATGTAAAATCGGTAAGCGGATCTAAATCCCCTATTCAGTCACTCGTTGACCACGATGGCACCGAAACAGAGGACGACCGAAGAAAGGCAGAAATACTGAATTCAGTGTTCCGAAACTGTTTCACTGCGGAAAATCGTAACACGGTCCCTGACTTCAGCCGTCGCACGGACGCCAAAATGGAAAATATTGAAATAAACGATATCGGAATTGAAAAACAACTGCTATCACTTAGTAGCGGAAAAGCATCCGGACCAGACGAGATACCCTTAAGATTCTACAGTGATTATGCTAAAGAACTTGCCCCCTTTCTATCAGCAATTTATCGTAGATCGCTGGAAGAACGTAAAGTACCTAGCGACTGGAAGAAAGCGCAGGTCGTTCCCATTTTCAAGAAGGGTCATAAATCAGATGCGAATAATTATAGGCCTATTTCGCTTACGTCAATCTGTTGTAGAATAATGGAACATGTTTTGTGTTCTCGTATTATGACGTTCTTAGATAATACAAATCTCCTTCATCATAACCAACATGGATTCCGCAAACAGAGATCATGTGAAACTCAGCTCGCCCTATTTGCCCAAGAAATTCACAGTGCCGTAGACACTGGCGAGCAGATTGATGCCGTATTCCTGGACTTCAGGAAGGCATTTGATACGGTTCCGCACTTACGTTTAGTGAAAAAAATACGAGCTTACGGAATATCGGACCAGGTTTGTGATTGGATTCAGGATTTCCTAGAAGAAAGAACACAACATGTCATTCTTAACGGTTCAAAATCTGCAGATGTAGAGGTAATTTCGGGAGTACCGCAGGGAAGCGTGATAGGACCTTTATTGTTTACAATATACATAAATGACTTAGTTGACAACATCGGTAGCTCCGTGAGGCTATTTGCAGATGACACGGTTGTCTACAAGAAAGTAGCAACATCAGAAGACTCGTACGTACTCCAGGAGGACCTGCAGAGGATTAATGCATGGTGCGACAGCTGGCAGCTTTCCCTAAACGTAGATAAATGTAATATAATGCGCATACATAGGGGCAGAAATCCATTCCAGTACGATTATGCCATAGGTGGTAAATCATTGGAAGCGGTAACGACTGTAAAATACTTAGGAGTTACTATCCGGAGCGATCTGAAGTGGAATGATCACATAAAACAAATAGTGGGAAAAGCAGGCGCCAGGTTGAGATTCATAGGAAGAATTCTAAGAAAATGTGACTCATCGACGAAAGAAGTAGCTTACAAAACGCTTGTTCGTCCGATTCTTGAGTATTGCTCATCAGTATGGGACCCTTACCAGGTTGGATTAATAGAAGAGATAGACATGATCCAGCGAAAAGCAGCGCGATTCGTCATGGGGACATTTAGTCAGCGCGAGAGCGTTACGGAGATGCTGAACAAGCTCCAGTGGCGGACACTTCAAGAAAGGCGTTACGCAATACGGAGAGGTTTATTATCGAAATTACGAGAGAGCACATTCCGGGAAGAGATGGGCAACATATTACTACCGCCCACATATATCTCGCGTAATGATCACAACGAAAAGATCCGAGAAATTAGAGCAAATACGGAGACTTACAAGCAGTCGTTCTTTCCACGCACAATTCGTGAATGGAACAGGGAAGGGGGGATCAGATAGTGGTACAATAAGTACCCTCCGCCACACACCGTAAGGTGGCTCGCGGAGTATAGATGTAGATGTAGATGTAGAATAGAACGAAAAACAACAGTGATAGAACCTGTGTTTTTTGTGTAAACTTGGATTTAATTTTTATTTAGTATTCATTCTGATTAATGCCCATTGGTCAACAGTATATTTCAGCCCTAGAATTTGGTTCTGCAAGGTCCACCAGATAACCATATATGGCTGTTGTAACTCCTTTATTGGACTTCAGAAGTTTTCCAGCAACAAATCTTTTTCTTTCTTTCTTTCTTTCTTTTTTTTCTTTTTTTTTAAAAAAAGCTAAAATGCAGAAAACATCATAAAGGAAACACTCACAGAAAAGCATCATTGTCCTTGAAACAATGGAAACTCCAGTAGGAATATCAACAATGTTGGAAAAGACAGATTACTACTTACTGGTGAAGGCTGTGGCTGAAAGCTTTATGTAAGTGTCTTTTAATTCTGCCCATCTGCAACCTAAGGTATCTTCTTTATGGTAAGTAACAGTCTGTCTTTTCCTTCATTATTCATTAGTGTTCTTTGTTTTTATTTCTGTTTAGCAAGCATCATGTGGTATATAAGGGATGCGAATAGCATCAGATGTTGAATCATCACTCTGGAGGATATGAAGGTGCTGCATATTGGTGTGAGACAGCATTATCTGATGAGATTTTGAAAGAAACCTCATTGTGGATGTCCATTTGGTCGCCTGGTTAAACCTTGCAACATCTGTATTTTTGGAGTATTTGGATCTGACAGTGGCCTGATGTTGGAAAGTAAGGGCATACTCATCATCAATGTTCCAGTTGACTACATCAGACCACTACAAGGGAGCATCACTGTGTAGTGTACTGAGTACATTGTAACCTGTTCACGTCTGTGACTGCCATCTGAGAACAAGTACAGTAAACTCTCATGCAGCTACACTTTTGGCTAGCTAGATTGACACTTGACAAGTTTCAGTTTGCGTGCACCTGAAGCCAAGCATTTGCTGGTGTTTTTTTGGCAATCTACTGCTAATCAGTGCACTGGTGCGTGTCAAAAGTCCAAGTATCGTCAATTCGTGCGTGTGTTGGTTGAAGCTCTAGTGTGTTTCTTATTCGTATTGCATGGTTTCATGCCACTGCCATCTATTGGAACTCCTTGGAAGTACAGTACATACAGTATTGTTCTATGCAGCGCAACGTAGCCCTGTCAAAACCGACAATTAGAGTGCGCCGCCTAACACTCTCCACTTGTTGTCGGTACATCAAAGCTGAGTGTTTAACAGTGAATGTACAACACCCTGTTGTGTTGCCACGTGGGCTTGCGTAGAACAGAGGAAATGGCATAGATGTATCGAATGCTTTCATTTGATGGCTGCCACAGCCTGGTTTCAAAAGTCAAAAGTTTGTCTAGTGCATCTCGAGTGTTGTCAAGTTGTGCATCTGTGTGTTTCTGATTTGAGGTTTTGTGCTCCCACTATGTGCCTTAAAGTGTCCAGAGATAAAAGGGGCCAAAAACCATAAAGGACTAAGTCGAGTGTCTGTAAAAAGAACACTGAACGTGACTACGGGCACGAAACATAAAATGAATGTGATCTTGTTGGAAAAAGAGCTTCACACTTTGCAGAGAATTGATGCTGGTGAGCCACCCACAAAAGTTGCTGCAGAGTAGGAGTACAATTACTGATCGGAAGGCAAATCGATCAGGAATTGAAAAATTTTGTTCCATCCAAGCATTGGGCAGCGCAGTGAAATCTTAAAAAAACAATGAGAAAAGGTGCACATCCTCAGTTAGAAGAGGCATTATTTTTGTGGCACAAATAAATAAGAGCCAAAGGTGTGTCAGTTTCAGGTCCTCTACTTTGTCAAAATGAGCTGATGAGCTGATTGAAGGAAAGAAGCAAGAATTCCTCGGAAGTAATGGCCGGCAGGATCGTTTCAAGAAGCAGCATGGCATTCATGAAATTGCCATCAGTGCCAAATCATTATCTGGGGATGAAGCTGCTACACTGATTTTAAGAAGAAACTGCACACAATCATTGACAAAGGAGGTATACTGGCAATCAACTTTACAAATGTGATGAAACTGGGTTGAATTACAAAATGCTGCCAATGAAAACCCTTGCCTCTAAAGAAGAAGAAATGGCTTCCGGATACAAAAAAATCAAAGAAAGATTTACTGTCCTTGCTTGCAGTAATGCCACTGGCAATCACAAACTGTGTCTTGCTTTAATTGGCAAATCCAGAACACCGAGAGCATTTAGACACCAACCAAGCAGTTTGCCACTGAGGTACACGAATCAGTCTTACGGCATGTATGAACAGTGCCATCTTCAGAGCGTGGTTCCAGGCAGAGTTTGTTCCAGCTGTAGTAAATTACATGGAAGGAAATGGACTTCCTTGAAAAGCGCTACTTCTTGTGGACAATGCTCCTTCTCACCCAGGTGATCTGCAAGATGGGGATATCAAAGTTGTATTTCTCCCACAAAATGTCACGCCTCTATGTCAACCAATGGACCAAGGTATTCTTGAGGCGATGGAAAAACATTACAGACGCAAGATGCTGGAATACTTAATAGGTGTGATTGATGCTGCAGATGATTTTGTGGAAGTTCTTAAAAAAATCGATGTTTTAAGTGTCATTCATTGATTGCTGAAGCTTGGAATCTAATTCCTCCAGTTCCTCTTGTTAGGTCTTGGAAAAAACTCTTAGATTGTAAGGCAACCTAAGTGGTGGGAAGGAGGAGGCAACACCGAAACTCAAGCTGACATAATTTTGGTGAATTTACTGGAGAAGCTGGTTGTAAAGACACACACTTCGAAGACATTGAAGAGTGGATAGAAAATGGCATTTTTTCATGTGACTGAGAATGAAATCGTCCAAATTGTGACCGATCATAAAGTGTCAGAAGACTATGTTTCTGATGATGAATCAGAGAAAAATATTCCTCACACATTCTGTTACGAAGTGATCCAAACTGCCCTGGAGTACATCAGCCAACAGGCAGGGACGATTTAACCTGAAATGGTTTGATTTCAACGTTGGAGATGTATTGTTGCAGCAATAGTTTCTCAAACAAAAAAACAAAAAAAAAAAGACATTTGTGACTTTGTTAGCAAAAAATAAACTCTAATGAAGCATCCTAGAACTTCTATGTCCATAACTTAAAAAGTTTTTTTTTTTTTTTTATTTTCTTGAAAGTTCCTCTAGACGGACTTTTTGTTCCTTTGAGTAATCTCTAGATTTGTTTCCTAATTTTGTTCAGTAGTTTATTGTTTACTCAAAAGAGTAGGTAATAAAATTAAAACTCCTGTTATTTCCTGCTGCCAAATAAGGGAGATTTTTTCTGTAAGAATGCAAAATAAACGAGCTTTGTTATACAGCATTTAAAAACTTTGAGTTTTCAATCATAGTTTGGTGCCTTTTTAACATGTCAACACAATTTTTTCAGTAAAAAAGTGCAGGGTTATTTGCAACCGTATCAGTAATGTTTTACATACCCTACGCACGTTTTACGATCGTATTTCGCAATATTGATGCAATTTGGAGTGTTCACATGTGAAAACAGGGGGACTTTGATTTATCTGAAATTTTTGTTATCGGAACCAGCCACCGTCCTGATCATTTCGGATAAACAGGAGTTCACTGTAATAGACTCCCTGCAACATGCTGTGTCATACAGCTAGGAGCAGCCAGACTATGGAATTGCCGTCCTGCGCATAGGCTGCCATTAACACCCAAGCAAATGACTGCATGTGAAGTGGTGCCATGATCGAGAAGTACGGACTGCTAATGAATGGTGTCACATTATGTTCGCTAATGAGTCCCAGTCCTGCACTGCTCCAAATGACTATCATGGAGAAGTTTGACAGTGACCCGGGGAGATGGGGAGAGGTCCCATTCTTCCACATTTTGAGGGGGGGGGGGGGGTCACAAAGCAGTCCCATGGTGTGGGGAGCCATTGGGTATGACTTCAGGTCACGGCTTGTAATGGCCGAGGGAACTCTGATGGTACAGCAGTGTGTAATAGTATTGTGGTGCTATTTTTCAACAGGCCAGTGCTTGTCCACATGTAGTATGTGTCTCTTTAAATGGTCTGCGTGATGTTGATATACTCCTGTGGCCAGCAAAATCCCCATATCTGTCCCCGATAGAACATTATGGGACCAACATGGACGTCAACTCCATCCCACTGCCTGTATCCATGATTGCAATGTCCAGTTACAACAGTTGTGGATCACCTTTCTCAGGAGGGTATGCAGCAGCTTTACGACATCCTCCCGAACTGTCCAGGCCAGACAGGGGGCATTGCTGTATTGATAAGTGGGCTCAAACTGATAAGTTCTGTGTAAATTTGACTCTGTTTTGTTATCACTGAAATAACATCACATACCCTCTAAATTAGCTATGTTTAAATTTGTTTTCTCCCCACCTTCTGAGTGTCTCACTTTTCTTCAAGCAGTGTAATTTAAGACAGACATAAGTATATGAAAATGGGATGGCATATCACATTGCTATTCAACTATGCCCCTAAGAAAATTGTAAGATAATGGAGAAGAGCAGGTGCACTATTACACTGACTAGAACGTAAACTTAAAGATAGAATTATATTGTGTAACCTATACCGATGACATAATACTAATTGACAGAAACATCACTGATGTGCTAAAGCAATTTGAAATATTAAGGGAGCAATCTAGGAAAATTGGACTACTAATTTCACCTGGAGAAAAAATTCTTGGACGATACCAAAATGGCACTGGGTGAACTTATATAGGCAACAACATAGTATTCGGTGTTAAAGAGTTTAAATTAAATAATTAGGTGAAAAAGACCACTGAACATCATAATTAAAAGAAGGCCATAGAATCCAGACTTCAGAAAATACAAACTGTCTCTCAGTTAACTAAAAGTATTTTTCCTGGAACTCTAAAATCTAACATTGTACAACAGTGATCAAATTAGAATTTCTTTATGCATGAGAGAGACTCTTTGTCCAACACAAGACATGAAAACAACAAACTGAATTAGAAGAATGTAAAATTGTAGTAAAAATCTTAGGTCCAAGAATAAAAGATGGAATACATCACACAGGACCCAGTGTGAAATCTCCAGGCAAATTCCTAAAAACTCTTGTTACAATGTGTCTCCATAGAATCCAACTTGTGGGACATACAGAAAGAATGTATCCAAACAGGCAGCTCATTGGATTCCCACATACTTGAAAAATAAGATCCAACTGATGAAAACAAACAGGAAGAGACCTTACGAAATTGGAATCACCACATTTACAGTATTCTGATGTAGTGATGAGTCACACAGAGTGCAGTTTCACAGTAGCTTGATCGATGCTTGTACTTGTGTATGTAGTATATGCAAGTGTGTACAGCGTTTCTTCTGGTGTACTCACAATATGCTAATTTAGTGGCCGAGCAGTGAACCGGATCCCTACTCGGTTCCAGTGTGCTGTGCTAATTATTCTTCTTCACTATACATTTATGCTTGGAGCTGCAAGAGAGGTCATTTTCCAGATAGTGCCACAAAAACAACAAATTCTCAGATATCAGTTTAACTTACACTCCTCAACATCATAGACAACATTTCACATTAATATGTTGCAGAACACTAGATTAGTGTTAAAATTGCCAGAGTAAACATTGTTCTCCATGTGACAGATTGTCACCCGATGTCCAAAATCGATAAATTTTATATCTCTGCACAGAGAAGCAGCTGGTTGCTCATTGTCATCTGTGGTGGTCCGCCCCAGTAGCTGAGTGGTCAGCATGACGGATTGCCGTCCTCTGGGCCCGGGTTCGATTCCCGGCTGGGTCGGAGATTTTCTCCGCTCAGGGACTGGGTGTTGTGTTGTGTTCATCATCATTTCATCCCCATCCGGCGTGCAGGTCGCCCAATGTGGCGCCGAATGTAATAAGACCTGCGATATGGCGGCCGGACCTGCCCCGCGAGGGGCCTCCCGGCCAATGACGCCAAACGCTCATTTCCATTTCCAGTCATCTGTGGTGCTAATCAATGGGTCGAGCTCGTTGCTGGCACAGCGCCACCTCAGAGTAAGTGGCCCCTCATCCCAGCAGGTGGCGATGTTTAAACACCCGTATAGCTCCCCAGACTTACCGCGTCTGTGGATAACTCCGTCTCTGCACAGAACTTCCCACATTTCCCACACAGTGGGCCCTCGTGTCTCTTACACACAATAAATCTTCAAACTTATTTCATTGGCTAAGTTAAATTTCGAGTGAGACATGCTATTTTGTAAAAAATAGCAAACGGTAGACATGGATGTTATGGTGACTCTTTCCTAACGCAACATTTGTGTATTACACTTGTAGAAGTGCACTGCAACATAAAACAGTAGACCGTAAGTTCAAACAATGGAAACTCCAGGTTGGAATATCAGCAGTGTAGGAAAAGATGGAGTGGTAATTACCATAAAGATGGCACGTTAAAATGCAGACAGGCACAGTTAAGACACTTACACATAAGCTTTTGGCCACAACCTTCATCAGAAAAAGAAATAGAAATACACACCATTCATTCACACAAGCAAGCACACCTCACACACACATGACCGCCAACTCCGACAGCTCAGGCCAGAATGCTAGTCTGTAAATTTGCTACACAATAAATAATTATTCTGAGCTACAAGAAAAATGGATTCAAAGAACTAAACTGCTTGAAGAAAAAAAAGGGAAGCTCCCTGAAGCAACGTAGTTTCACGAGTGTGCATACCAGTGGTAAATTATGAGAGTCGCAACTCTCTGAAATAGATACAAAGGCCACCAGATTGCATTAGCTTTGTTTGTGTCTCGGATTGTTACCGTGAATGGTAGGAGCTATAAGAGATGTGAAGAGCGTAAGATGTTGAGTGATCCCTGTTAAGGACACAGATGCCCTGTACTTCTGTGAGTCAGCATTATCAGCATGTAACAAAATTTGAAGGGGCCTAATTGTGTGTCTCCATTTGCCAGGCTGATTGAATTATGCAGTATGCAGATTTGTGAGACATTCAGATGTGGTAGTGTCCCCATGTTGGACTGCTTGGGTACGTAAGGATGGCGTGCTTGTCAGCAAGCTTCCGGTTGACCGTGTCTGACAAGCCCATGGGAGAATTGCTGTAAGTACGCCGAGCACATTGTAACCCTTTCACACCTGCACCTGTCATGTGATCAGCAGTGAGTCACATTCTGCAAGACCCGCGATGACAGTTGTCAGTGAGTATGACAACGACATAGGGAGAGGGCGTGTGGGGCAGCATCGGATATGACTTCAGGTCACTCTGACAGCACAGCAGTATGTCATGGACATCCTACATCCTCATTTGCTACCTCCATGTCCAACGGAGTTACAAGAGACAGAGCAGTGAAAACATATCCAGTTGTTGACTCACAAAACGGTTTTGAGCTGTGACGCATGTAGTCTTAAGTGAATCATTCATACAAAAAGAAAAGAAGAGGAAGCTAAAGTCAGAATGTGAAAAAATTGGAGAATGGAATGGATATTTGAAGACTTCACACTTGAAACTCCCAGTTTTCCTATTGTGAAAGTGCCTTTGTGACCATATGCATTTCACTGATGATAAACTTTTTTTTTTCCCCCTGGGTCTTGGCTCCATATTTTTTCATCCAGTTGAGTCAGAATATTTGCATAGTATTTGTGAGGTATTGTTTCAGTCTTGCAAGCTAATCTAAAATACAATCCCTTTTGCATCCTAGAAAACAATGACCACTCTTTCTCTCCGATGAAGTCACCTTGGCTATTTTTGTGCAACTGCTGTTTCATTTCATCCACGGGAACAGATTGGTGCATAGAATCAGTTGTGTGTCAGATTGTCCCAAATTGTTTTTCACATTAGGTTGTAGTCAGGCTTCAACAGACATGCCACTCACTTTCTGGTACGGCCACAGCATCAAATGTTTTGCACATCTTTTTAATTACTGATCTTGCAATATCACACTGTGTTCTTTCTCAGCTTTTTCATATTTGATTGTAATTCTAGGAAGTAGTTCATGAGTCACCTTACAGAGACATATGCCACATATGAATTCAGCCACCCATTCCTTAACTGTTGACTATGAAGGAATTCCCCCCATGAACCATGGACCTTACCGTTGGTGGGGAGGCTTGCGTGCCTCAGCGATACAGATGGCCGTACCGTAGGTGCAACCACAACGGAGGGGTATCTGTTGAGAGGCCAGACAAACATGTGGTTCCTGAAGAGGGGCAGCAGCGCCTTTTCAGTAGTTGCAGGGGCAACAGTCTGGATGATTGACTGATTTGGCCATGTAACATTAACCAAAACGCCTTGCTGTGCTGGTACTGCGAATGGCTGAAAGCAAGGGGAAACTACAGCCATAATTTTTCCCGAGGACATGCAGCTCTTCAACTTGACTAGAAGAAGGGATCGGTTGGTAGGACATGTTTTGAGGCATCAAGGGATCACAAATTTAGGATTGGAGGGCAGCATGGAGGGTAAAAATCGTAGAGGCAGACCAAGAGATGAATACACTAAGCAGATTCAGAAGGATGTAGGTTACAGTAGGTACTGGGAGATGAAGAAGCTTGCACAGGATAGAGTAGCATGGAGAGCTGCATCAAACCAGTCTCAGGACTGAAGACCACAACAACAACAACATGAAGGAACTGACTCCTAATAAGTAAGATGATGCCTGTAGAAAAGTACAACAGAACAGTAATCTCAAAAAAGGACAGGATAGACAGTACATTCTGTAGGACATATTAAAAGTGATTGGTAAAAGAGACTTGGTGTGTTAAATGCAGCTTTTGATTACATGATAATTGAATTGGATAGATAAACAATCTACTCGCTAAGTGGCGGCAGAACACACACATAAAAGAAGATTATAATTAGGCGAGCTTTCAGAGCCAGTAGCTCATTCTTCAGGCAGAAGGGTTGAAGTGGAAGGAAGAGGGGTGAAGGATAGGTCTAGGAAAAAGGGTAGATTTTGAGAAAGTTACCCAGAACTGCAGATCAAGGGCTGACTTTCCAGATGGGATGTGATTCCACATCTCCATACATACTCCACTAGCCACCATATGGTGCATGGCAGAAGGTACCCTGTCTCACTACAATAAAATTACTTGATAGTTGACATCAATCACTTGCTGCAACAATGTTGCCACATTGGCTACTAGCTACCGTTTGGTACAGGTGACAACAAACAAGCAGCTCACTTACAAATTATGTTAAATGTTTAACACAGAGCAATTTTTCTAGTGGCTGGTGCAAGGTATGTCAGAAATGTTGGATACTCTGTCGACTATTGATTTAATGTGATCAGTGACTGAACTGGGGCAGACGACCCGTTTTGTATCCCTGACTGTAAACTTGTGTCCTAACCCAGCCGAGAAAATTGTGGTCAACAGTCTGCAGCAGTACTAATATCATGATCGCTTTGTTCATGGCGATTAAAGCTAACCCTTAAGGGTAAACTCAAGACAACAAAAACTCAATTTCAGGGCTGAAAGCCAATTGAAATTTCTCCGTGTCATTTGTTACCTGTAAGTATCCTTACAATAGCTGCACATGCTGCCATGTTAGAAACCAGTGAACAGTCCATGTGGGCACTTGGTCGTGGATTATAGATGACTGAGGCAGATTCCAAATGAAGAAATAATGACAGGAAGAAAAATAAGACCAAATAGAACAGTCAAAACAATGATGAAAAATGATGCAGCAAATTATTAAAAATAAAAAATATATATTTAAACCAATTAATTGAATGAAAATAATAATCACACTCTTTTGGTTAGATTTAGAAATAAAAATTTTGCTACATTGATGAGATTCAAATCTATGACATGCTACACATTAGAATTATTTGCCAACCATTGTGCTATGCCACAGCACTGCATGAAGTAATTATAAATGTGAATGTAGTGACCCAGTTGCAACTATGAATTGCAACCTTAATAATTTCAGTTTCACGCACTGTAGTGAAAAGCTTATCTAATGTAAGATGATCTCTGTGAATATGATAACTATATGTATGATACTGAATTACACCTTGTGCTGAGTTATATGGTAGTGTTTGGTTAGTGCTATGAATGAAATGTGTGTCTTTCATTAGCATTGTTAATGTGTGTTGTTTTTAGTGTAGCTATTGCGTGTCATGAAATACATAATAAAAATGTAGGGCTCATAATTCGGGATACAAATACATCAAGAAAGAATGCTGAACCGGGAATTGGAAGTGACTGGCCAATTTTGGTGGAGTTTGGCAACAGCAGACAGTTCAAGTGTGACGCTGACTACTCTTATTGGCATTTGAAGTGCCAACTATCAAGTAATTTTATTTCAACTGTAGTCAGTTCCTTTCCCGTTCCATCTGCCAATCGAGTGAGGAAAAAGTGAATGTCTATATGCCTCTCTATGAGTCCTAATTTGTCGTCTCTTATCTTCGTGGTCCTTACACATAATGTATGTTGGTGCAAGCAGAATTGTTCTGCAGTCAGCACAGTGTTCCTCAAAATCCCTCCAGGGATTCCCATTTGAGTTCCAGAAACATCTCCATAATACTTTTATGTTGTTGTTTCAACCTACTGTTAACAAATCTAGTATCCTGCCTCTGAATTACCTCAATGTCTGCTTTAATTTGACCCCTTGCGGATCCCAGACACTCAAACTGTACTCAAGAAGAGATCACACTAGCATCCTATATGTGATGTCCATCACAGCTGAGCCACACTGTAGTAAAATCCACCCAACAAACGAAAGATGATTATTCGCCTTCCCTACCATGACCCTCACACATTTGTTCCATTTCATATCACATTGCAATGTTATGTCCAGATATTGAAACAATGTGACTTCTTCGTTCATGACACTACTAATGCTGGATTCTGGCATTATGGATTTGTTTTTCCAACTCATCTGCAGTAACTTATATTTTTCTACATTTAGGGTTAGCTGTCATTTATCACACCAACTGGGAACTTTGTCCAGGTCATCTCTTATCCTCCTAAATCACTCAACGATGACACCTTCCATACACCACAACATCATCAGCAAACAACCACAGATTACTGGCCACTTTGTCCATCAGATCAGTTATGCACATAGAAAATATGAGTAATAGCGCTCCTATCACACATCCCTGGAACGATCCTAATGATACCCTAGTCACTGATGGACACTCACCGTCAGGATAATGTAGTGGGTTCTATTACTTCAGAAGTCTTTGAGCCACTCACATGTCTGGGAACCTATTCCATTTGCTTGTACCTTTGTTAAAAGTCTGCAGTGAGGCACTATGTCAAAAGCTTCTCGGAAATCAAGAAATATGGAATCTGGGTTTGTGAATTTTATGATGGCAAAGTTAGAGGAGCAATGCATCTGCATTAAATTTTGTGTGAAACTCAAGAAAACCTTTACAGAGACACACCAAATGATGCAGGGAGCCTATAGCGATGAGTACTTAAGCTATACTCGGTGTTAAATATTATTCACACGTTTTAAAAATGGCTTTACAAAAGTCAAACATGATCCTTGTTCAGGACGCTCTTAGATGTCCCCTGATGATGCTTGTGTCAGGAACGTCAACGAAATTGTGTGTGCCAGTCGAAGATTCACTGTCTGAGAGATTGTAGAAGAATGTAACATTTCAATTGGATCATGTTATGAAATGACACAGCATCTTGGAATGCATTGTGTTGCCGTGAAGTTCATTCCATGGCTCATGAGTCAAGACCAACAAAACTTTTTGGATCTCACAAATGAGACTGAGATGTTCCTTGCGAGAATAGTATGACCCCTGCAGACTTCTTTTTATTTCCAAAGGTGAAAAGGATGAAGTTTTGCAATGGTAGATGAGATAGAAGAAAATTCGCAGACGGCACTTTATGCGACCCAGCAAGATGTGTGTCAAGACTGCTCCTGGAAGTGGAAATGATATTGGGAGCAGTGTATCAATTTTGGAGTAGAGTATTTTGAAGGAGACAATCCATAGTAACTAAAAGATAAGCATAGAAAATTTTGTGGACAAGGTTCTGGAATTTTTTGAACAGACGTTGTATGACAAAAGGGCATACTGAGTTGCCCATGAGCGATGCTTTGTACTGATTTGTGGACATAAAGTTATTGGTCTCTATGAAACTGATTAGATTCAAACCCAGAATATGTTCAAGAATTCTGCAGCAAACTGATGTTACGGGTATTGGTCTGTAATTTCGTGGGTCTGTTCTTTGGCCCTTCGTATATACAGCAGATGCCTCTGTATTTTTTCCCCAGTTGCTTAGGTCTTTCTGCTGGGTGAGAGATTCACAATAAATACAAGCTACGTAAGGGTCCAGTGCCATAAAACACTCTTTGTAAAACCAAATTGAGATTCCATCTGCAACTGGCGACTTATTTGTTTTTAATTATTTCAGGTGTCAGGGATGCTTACGAGGGTGGTTTGAAAAGTTCTTGAAACAGAATAGAAAAAAAGTACTTATGTCACTGAAACTTTTTTGTTTTTCAATGTACCCTGCTTGTAGATTAATTCACTTGGTCCAACAGTGTTCCAATACCTTGATCCCATCTCGACAATGATTTTCCTCCAGGCCTACAAAATAGTTGTCAACTCAGGCTATCAATTCTTCATTTAAGTGAATCTTCATCCACAAAGAAAAATTTTCGGTTTAGGGAAGAGGCACGTGTGCCAACAATTCATACCTTAGTTTGTGTAATTTTACCATGGCGATGGCACATGCGTGCGAGCGTGCATTGGCTTGATGCTAGATGACTTTCTTCCTTATTAAACCTGGCCTTTTTTGTATACCTTTTGTTGCAATTTGTCCAGAAGGGTAGCATAGTATTCTCCAGTAATTGTTTGCCCAGTGGGGAGATAAAGTACAAACAGAATCCCCTTCTCATCCCAGAACACTGATGCCATGATCTTCCCCACTGAAGGAATTTGGTGGCGCATCCCAGAACACTGACGCCATGTCCTTCCCCGCTGAAGGAGTTTGGCGGCGGAGATTCAGCATGTTTCCAATGCTTTGATTGTTGCTTTGTCTCTGGGGTATAGTAGTAAACCAAAGTTTCCTCGGGGTCACAAACCAGCACAAAAGAGCTTGTTTGTTTCTCCTAAAACAGGCCAAACATTGTTGTGATATGTCCATTCTCATGCGTTTTTGACCCAGCATCAAGAGTCGTGGCACCCATCTTGTGAATACCTTTCAGATGACATCTGGCAAGCGTGAGCAATTTCATGCACTCTAAATTGGTGATCCTCCTTGATCATTATGCGCACTTTTGCAATGATTTCTAGAGTAGTGACACATCTTGGCTGACCTATTCATGGATGATCATCATCTAAGCTCTCCTGACCAAATTTAAATTCATTTATCCACCTGGCAACAGTTGAAGACAAAGGAGCAGAGCCCCTGGTGTATTCTGGAAATCGGCATGAATGTCCTTCGCTTTCATACCTTTCTTTATGAAGTACTTAATCACTGCTTGAATCTCGACCCGCCCCCCCCCCCCCACCACGCCATACCGTCTTTGCAGATCACTACACAGGAACAACAACAGAGCCGTGTCACTGCCACAGCTCTCTTCCAAGAGCACTGACATGGCACATGTTTACAGGTAACAGTCCAACAAATATCATGTGAACAACTTGTGCTAGTGCTGGCCTCTTGTGGTGATTGTTGTTAGGTGTCTTTGTGCTACTGTCAAATGACGGTATGTTTATATGGTTCTCTTGCATGAATGATTTCTTAAATGTAAAATTTAAAACATTTATCTCCTACTGCCACACCAGACTGGTCAAGTGACTTGATGGAAACCTTTGACTCACTTAGTGATTTTACATAGGACAATAATTTCCCCTGCTTCTCAGCCAGATCTTTTGCTGAGGTATGACAGTGGTAGTAACCTTTCCTTGTTGCCATTTGGCATTCTCTTTTGAACCAAGAGTGCAGTAGCTTTTCCTTCCTGAGTATTTTCCGAATTTCATTGTTAAACCACAGTGGCTCTTTTGCATCCTTAATTCGTTTACTAGGTACAGACTTTTTGAGAGTGCAATTCACGATCTGTTTAAGCTTTGACCATAATCTCTCTACGTCCATCTTAACGGAACTAAGTGATGTCAGTTCTGTCTAAGTGAGATGCTAACATCTGCTTATCTGCTCTTTCTGGCATGAACATTTTCCTAGCTTTCTTGACTGATTTATTAATTTTTGTAATCTTAGTTGTTATGATGTTATCATGATTATTAATCCCCATCTCTATGCTGAAGTCATTGATGATATGTGGCCCGTTTGTAACTACAAGGTCTAAGATATTTCCATTGCATGTGGCGTGCCAAACTAGGTGCTCAAGACAATTTTCGAAAACCACATTCAAAAGTGCTTCACGAGATTGACTGCACCCCCTGCAATGAAGCCATAGGCTACCATCTATACTCAGTAGGCTAAATTAACCTCCAACTAGTATTGCATGATCTAGGTATTTACGTGCTACTGTCTGTAGACTTTCTGTGAATGGCTCCAAAACTGTCATAGCAGAACTGGGTGGCTGATTATCCATTAATTAACGTGATTTCACATAGACTTGTTATACGCAACCAGATAACTTCACTGTCACAATCAGCTTTGACCTCAATAGAGACAATGGACACTCCCTCTCCTACAGTGTCTAACCTGCCTTTCCGATATATATTCCATTAATCACTAAATATGTTAGAGCTTTCTACTCTGGGTTTCAGCCAGCTCTCAGTCTCTGAGAATAATTTGAGTGCGAGACTTTCCTGGATGGCAGTAAATTCGGAAACTGTGTTAAAAGTACTTTGACAACTGATAAAACTTTGACAATATACACTGGAGTGAATTCAAAAGATAAACCTCAACCAACATTGAATGTATCTTTGTGATAAAGAGCCCAAATAAATAAATTGATGATTTTATTCCATTTCATCTGATTGAATGAAACACACAGAGCATAACTACTCAGAAAACAACTATAGTGCTGATTACATTCATTTACTATCATACATGTAGCACTCTGAGAACATTTCACCTTGTTATAGTAGTCCTGTGTTTTGGAACTAGGCAGTGCTTCATTTCACAAAGCGAAAGGAATGGCTTGTGTAAAAAAAAAAAAAAAAAAAAAAAAAAAAAAAAAAAAAAAAAAAAAAAAAAAAAAAAAAAAGAAGAGGAAATAGTGGTTGCTGGTGTTTTTAACACTATCATTCAATTTAGTTCCTATTGTGAACTTTGCAGCTAGGATATGTAAATGCTCTGAGACTGCTATTGATAATATCTTTATGAACAAATCTAGGGGAAAAAAGTCATATCACAAAACCAATAGTAAATGGACTATCTGATCACGACGTGCAGCATCTAGTGTTAAATGTTGAAACTTGTCAGGATAAAAAAAATATTAAATCTGAGTACAGGAGGATAATAAATAAGCCAGAAATTGAGGAATTCAGGAAATTGCTCAAAGACATGAACTGGAGAGATGTTTACCTGACTCAAATGGAAAATACAAAGCATTTATTAATAAAGTTACCTCCTCTTTTGAAAATTGTTTTCCCCTAAAGATAACTCAAATCACACAGAAGTCAAAAGATAAACCATGGATTACACAGGGAATAAAGATATCATGTGGGGAAAAAGGAGACTGTATCTACTATCTAGGAACATTTCTGATATTAGCATTGTAATGCATTACATAGAATACTGCAAAATATTGAATCAAGTAATCCAGAAATCGAAGTAGCTTTATTAAGAGAAAAAGATAATTGTATCGGGCAACAAAATAATAACTGTATGGGATATAGTGAAGACAGAGAGAAGAGGGGCCAAACAGGAAGTGGACAGATAGCTCTAAAAGTAAATGAGGCTTTGGTAAAAAGTGCATGTAGTGTTGTAAATCTCTTAAGCAAGACTTAATTTTTGTTACTGATGGCTCGTGGTTATCAGGTTCGGTGAATTGTGCAATGGAGTATCTGGGACCAGTCTTTGAAGATTATCATGTAGAACCTATTCGAGGAACTTTGAATTCCGACCATTGCTTCTCAGTATACTTACTCCTTAATAAAATTTGTTGCTAGTTACATATCTATATTTCCAACAAATAGCTCAATACATATTATCAATACTAGGAATAAGAACAATCTACATAAAGACCTAAAATTGTTGTGACGTAACAAGACTGTTACGCCACACTGAAGTAGCCGAAAGAAAGGCACGCGTACACACACGCCGACTGGCGTCAAGTCTGGAACAGGATAACTATTGAATGGTAGCAAGAAAAGTACGTAGCTGGAATATACTTAACTTTATTCACTCCTTGTGATACATCTCTCTTGACTATACAAATGAGACTCGTAAGATACATGCACTGTTACAATTGGCGCCTTGCTAGGTCGTAGCCATGGACTTAGCAGAAGGCTATTCTAACTGTCTCTCGGCAAATGAGAGGAAGGCTTCATCCGTATTGTCGCTAGCAATGTCGTCCGTACAACTGGGGCGAGTGCTCTATCGTATATCGCGACCTGCCTTGTGGTGGCGCTAGGTCTGCGATCACACAGTGGCGACACGCGGGTCCGACATGTACTAAATGGACCGCGGCCGATTTAAGCTACCACCTAGCAAGTGTGGTGTCTGGCGGTGACACCACAAAAATCACTTATGTTGGTCCAAAAGGGGGTCCAATATTCAGGAACACACATTTTCAATAAATTACCAGCAACCATTAAAAACTTGGTTTCAGATAAAGCACAGTTTAAACAGAGTTTGAATGACTTTTTGATAGGCAATGCCTTCTACTCTATAGATGAATATCCTAACAGAGACTGTTAGGCCAGCTTAAGTAAAAATATGTTAGATTTAAGTTTTGACAGCACTTGGTTGCAACAGTCAATATTTTGTGTATTTTGTGTATGATAAATTTATTAATAGTGCATAACAATGTTTCATTCTGACAGCGTATTAATTCTGTAAATATTAGCTTTTCCAGTTTACTGTATTGTATTCACCTATTTTGACAATCTCGTGACAAATGATCAGAGTAGTATTCATTATATTAAAATGTTTTGTGTTATACATTCTGACATGTTCCACACCCTCGAGAATCATCTCATTTTTTCGGTGTATGTAACAAAAACTGAATCAAATCAAATCCAATCACCATCTCTCATCATGTAATAACTTCACTTCTTCTTCTTCCCTTGTTGTCTCCTGTTTTTCCAGTACTCGTCCATCTCCTCCTCATGTTTTTCCCCCTTTATTCTCTTCGTGTTGTTCTCAATCCCCTATTTCTTTTGCATTGAAAGCCTTTTAGTTTTATTTACTTATTTTTTTTATTGAGGTGAGTCTCTATGGACTGTGTGGTAACAACCGACTTCACTCTAGTGTCCAGGTCTTGTTCTTGCTCCAGCTTTGACTTCCTGCCAGTATCTTCTGAGCCCCTCCAAGACGTGCCTTTTTATGCTCTTCAGATAATGGTCCTCACTGTCTTTTGGATGTTGATGCCATGTTAAAACCTTGGTAGTTGGTCACCAATCTTCTAAATTTGTTCCTTTCAGGAATTTCTCTCTGAGATACCAATCTGCTTAAGATCTTTTTCAGATTCTTTGAACCATCTCGGCCTCGTTTTCTTAGATATGATGAAACTCCGTATTCTTTTTGTTAGTCAATCACCGTCCATTTTCATGAGATGACCATAAAATAACAATCATTTCTTTGTAATGGATGCTGTGGTAGGTTCTGTCTCACTGCACGTGTCCTCATTTGCTCTCATTCGCCATTGTCCATCGACCCATCTATTACCTTAGGATTTTCCTTAATATCCTACACTCACGCTTTTCCAGCCGCTCAGCTTTACCTTGTCTATTCGTGGTCAAAGTTTTGGATACTTATAAGCCCTCAGGTTGTACAACTGTATTATAATGTTGGAACTTGGCCCATATACTCATAGACTTTTTGTTATAAGTATTCTTTGTCAGTTGGTATGCTTGGTCTAACTTCCTCATCCCGACAATTGCTTCTTCTTTTAATCCATTCTCCTGGTGGATGACTTCACCGAGATACCTGAAATTCTTAACTCATCCGATTTTTTCCCAGGTTGGTTATCATCCATTCAGGTCCGTCACAGATATTCATCATATATTTTGTCTTTTGAATAGAGATCTGGAGTCTAACTTTTTTCAGCAATTTCTGACAGCCTATTTATCTTGTTGACTGCTGACTCTATGTTGTTAGCAAAAATGGCCAGGTCAGCCTCAAAATCTAAGCAGTCAATGCACACCCCTTTGTTCTTAGGACCAAGTCTGAACCACTCTTCATTTGTTTCTTCTTGGGCTAATAACTTTCTCCACTCTCGAATGACCTTTTCCAAGACACAATTGAAAAGGAGAGGGATAGTCCATCTCCTCATCTTATGTCCGTTCTGATTGTAAAGGGTTCAGATACCTCACCCATAAATTTAATTTTTGACACTGTGTTAGCAAGAGTTTGTTTGATCAGCTTTCTTGATGTATTACCCACCCCAAACTTTTCCAAAATATTCATTAATGCATGTCAGTCGATGTAGTCATATACTTTCTGAAAATCAACAAACATTACCACATAGTTATTTCTTCCAATTTTTTTTGTACCTGATGATGTTCTTCAGGTTAAAGATCTGTTCTGCGCAAGAATCGCCCTTTCGGAAACCAGCTTGATAGTCCCCAATCAGTTGGTTACAATGATCTTCTATTCTATTCTGTATCACTTTGGAGAGAATCTTATATGGAACAGATCCTAATGAGGTACTCCTATAGTTATTGACATTCTATTTATGACCTTTTTTGTGTAGACGATGGATTAAAGCTGGCTGCCATTCAGTTGGTATCATCCTAGCTCTCCAGATCTCCTCAAAAAGTTGGACTAGTATATCTAGAGTTTCATTATTTGCCAGCTTCAGTAGTTCCACCACTATTGAATCCTCTCCAGCTGCCTTATTATTCTTAAAGTTGTTGATGATCTCTTTGGTCTCCTCTTTACTAGATGGAGATGAGGGGTAGTTTGTGGATTGGGGCACATACAGGGAATCTTTCTTTCGGTTCATCACAATTAAGTAGGTTTTCAAAGTAACGAGACATTATCTTGCAGTTTTTTTGTTGGTCAGGCCGAGTGTGGTGTGCATACTGTAAGACCTTCAGTACACACACCATCAGATTATTTGACTTGTTGCTCTAACGAAGTAAGCGAGTGTCAGCAATATGTCTCGTGGTCTTATCATGGCGTGTTTATCTTCTGCCATTAGGTCAGACGATAGAAATGCCACTTGCACGCTTAGAGTAGCAGATTGACGGTGACCAACTTTAAACAGAACTTGATTAATTTTCACATACATTTATTAAAATAATAACAAATATAAAAATTACTTAACTTGGTTCTGGATGCTATTTAGAATTGACAATCTGAAGTTCCTTTGGTATTGATACATTAATCTTATTCTCACATATATCTCGGATACTTGACAAAAGTGTCTATACATTTATCTTCATGGCTATGTACAGGAATATGGTAATCTAATTAGGCGCAGACTGAATCTTGAGTATGGACTGGTACAGACAATTGTAGAACTCGTACAGACTGGTACAGACTATGCAGATTGGTACAGAGTAATGCAGACTGGTGCAAGCAAATGCAGACTGACTGATCGAAGGTCTTTACACTCGTTATAATACCTCGCACGTTCATGTATCACTGCGCGAGTGTGATGCGCGAGGAGGAAGTGTTCTATGTTAGCAGCAATCTCATTGGCTGCGTTACATATTAATACATGGATCGGCGGAAGCAGAATTTGGTCCGTCTCTATGGCAGCGCCATCTCGTAGTGTGGAGATGGACGAGTGCTGCGCCTGCGCTGTTGTGCTTAGCGGACCGCACTCTAGTGGGAAATTTGTGTACGTGCTGAATACGCGGAACTATGTACACAACACTGAGCTTTCCATTTTCGTCTCTAAAACAAAAACTAGGGGCTTGGTATCCTTTAAAATTCGATTTGAACGTCTGATAGAAGTCTCTGACATTGTTTATCTGGAAACGCTGATTGATCTGTTCTAACTGCTGTTTCTCATACAACTGCTTAGCCCTTCGTAGAGTTCTGGCTGCATATTTTCGAACTTCATGGAATACATCTAAATCATCAGGTCTCCTGGTAGAATTCCACTTTTTCCATGCACTTGCTGTTTGGGCCGCCAACTCACCACAAACCTCATTCCACCATGTATGATTCCTCTTTTTAGCTGTCAGGATTTTAGTATTAGCTGCTTGTTGAATCATGGAGTCAATGTCTGCCCATTTATGGGATTCAACTGTCAGTTACTGGTGGCATTGTTCCAATATGTTTTGATTGATTTTGAGCTTCGCAATATCATATTTATGAAATTTATTTCCGGTTTTCACAGTCTTATTGAGAGGGATGAAATTAATTTTGATCTTGGAGAGGTGATGATCCTTTTAAATTCAGTATTTTATCTGTAAAAAGGTTTCTTTCTTTATTTCTGATTGTTTGATGTTGTTTCTTTCTTATTTCTGTAATCCATGCTATCATTGATTCCTTCTTCCAGAACTACTCATTCAGTAGAGGTCTCTAAAAAAAGATTAATCTTCTTTTAGCCATTACTTCTGATATTTTCTCAAAATTTTTTTAGATCTCCTCATTACTTCTCATTTTCCAGCCATCTGTAGCTTGTATTGCAACCATTATTTTCTAATAATGCTCCTTTGAGGATCCTCTGTTCTGTCCAGCTTATAGTTCATCATTAGGCATCCTCATCCATATAAACATCCTGGTCATACCACTGTGGGATAGTGTTTCAGTTTTGTTTTTTTAGTTGTACATTTCTTGTTGTAAATATCCTTTGTCAAACGATTTGCTCTCTCCAGTTTGCTGACTCTTGCATCTACTGTTAATTCTTCTAGTCCATTTTGTTGTACAGTTTGTCCAATATATTTAAATTTACTTACTAATGCTATTTTACATTTTTGTTTTTCTAAGAATGTTGATGCATTGTTTGAAATTGTCATCAATGTTGTTTTTTCGGCTGAAATTTTGGCACCAGCTCTCTTTGCTATTTCTTCCAAAAGATTTCTTTCAATAACTGTCTGTCAGATTTTTTGAAAGTATATCAGAATCATCTGCAGAAGCCAGGCAGTTTACCTTAATTCCATTTGTTTTTCATCCTAAAATTATTGGTTCAATTTTGTGATTTTTTTTCCTCCAAATTCCAGATACTTTCTATTTTTTCTAGAATGTAGTGTTACAGTAAAGGTGATAAACTGTCCCCTTGTCTAACATCAGTTTTTATTTCAAATGGTTGAGATACTTCTCCCATAAATTTAGCTTCAGCCATCCTATTTGCTAGTGTTTAGAGGATTATGTTTGCTTTAACACAAAATTCTTTGATGATTTTACCTATAATTTTTCTGCCTACCAAATCAAATGTTTTCTTGCAACCAATACATGATACTATTATAGGTTTGGTGATTAACAGTATGTGGAGAATTATCGATTTTCTAATAAACATCTGTTCTGTGCAGGGTATTCCCTTTCTTGAGCTCCTTGAGATTCTCCCAGTTATTTGTCTAAAGTTTCTACAACTCTGTCCAGAGAATTTTTGATAATATTTTGTATACCACTGGCAGAAGTGAGGCATCTCTGCAATTGTTGACATATTGTGTGTCCCCTTTTTTTCATAGCTGTGGATTAATGCTTTCCATAATCTCTTCAGCTTTCCAAATGTTCTCAAACAGCAGTTGTAGATCATTTGTGTGTTCTGACTATTTCAATAATTTTGCTGTAGTGGAGTCCTCATTTGTTGCTTTGAAGTCTTGGAATGATTTGATGGCTTCATGAATTTATTGCTCTGTTAGTGGAAAATCTTCCTCCAGATGTTGTGGGAATGCTATTATATATTGCTACAATGTGCTGTTATTATTATTATTATTGTTGTTGTTGTTGTTTGGTTGCCTGTTCTTCAGCACTTCCTTTCTGTTTCCTTTATCTATTTGCCGCCATTTTAGCCCATTTACCAGTATTTTCAGCTTGTTCTTCACTTATTTGACCTTTTGGTGGCTCCTCTTGAAGAGATCTTATTTCTCAGCATTTAAAATTACATCATCTGCTGCTCTTTTGCAACTGAATTTCATCATGTCCAGTCTAGTTTTTTCATTTATTTAACCATCCATCTTCCTTGACTCAAGATCCTGAATTTTCATCCTTAATTCTTGAACAGTCTCATTTCTCTTTTTACATTTTCCAGATGAAGAAACTTTTGGTCCTCAAAGCTAAGATTAGTATCAGTTTTTTTATTTGTTTCTGCCTATGGCTGCTATATCTCTTTAGTTAGAATATTTTCTCTCTCTGTATTTGATTATAGTCTAAGTCTGAATATTTTTATAAGTACATTTATTGCTGTAGCAATGAGTAAAATAAATTGTATTGCACTGCCTGTAGCATGTAGCACCATTTTGACTGTTAGTCCTCTTGCTGTACAAAAAGTAGCTTTGATGATTACTTAATGCAAGTATTTTGTAAGAGCTGTGGAATGGTTAGTATCTGTTTATATTTTTCTGATTAATTCAAGCTCGTCAATGCACATCCTGTGTTAAGGATATATTTGACTGAATTTACTGTGTGTTAAATATAAGCAGTGGATCCATTGGGGTAGTCTTTTTGGTAGAAATATGTCAAGGTGAACAAAACAGGAGATGGTGAAGGAAGAGAGGGAAAAGATCAACATTTGGTTCTCATCAGCAATATAACTGGGTTGCAACATTCAGTGAAAATTATCTGTGACAGGAAGTTGTCAGAAATACATTTTTTGAAGAAACCTTATGTTTGTATAAGCATTTATTAAATTTAAAAAGTTGGATTTCATCTGTTAATACAAAAGATAATGTTTTGCATTGCAGGCATGCTGAACCTGTCAAAGATGAAGAATCGGCCAATGATTCTTATTGGAGGATAACAGTATGTATAACTTATACTTGAGATTCTTGAAAATAAAGCTAGTCAGTATTTCTTAACAGTACTGATTTAAATACATCTAAAAGATCGCTGTTACCTAAATGAAAGTTGATGAGCAAAGTCTTAGTGGACATTTGTATAAAATTGTCATAGGTGTTATTTACAAGAAGAGTGAATAGTTTCAATAGGAATGTGGTGAGACATTTAACAAATGTCATGACCACACATTAATAGGACCTTATAACACTACCATTATGATATTAGTATGCTTTTACGTAAATAACGGAAACCCTGTCTCTATGTTGCCACGTATAACCCTCTTACTAAAATTTAGTTTAGTTTCCAAATAAAATACACTATGGAAGGATGGTCCTGTTTATAGGAAAAGATAATCAGTAGAGTTATCCTTCTTACAGGATTTACCATGTGTTGCGTCTAATGGATAAGTAAATTGGACTATTCACTTCATTTCCTAAGATCTTACCCAGTGGCTAGATAGAAACACAGTATGAATAATAATATACTGAAGCTAGGACAACTCATTTCCAAGTTCATTTAGTGGTTTAAAACATGTACTTAATGGTCACCAACCTATCCTGGCAATGAAATAGTGAAGTATTGGAGAAGCAGAAATGTGAATTTTGCCTACATTCTTGCTACTGTTTAGTTTGGCTCTTCAAATAAATTACCCCACTTAAACAATTTTGGGCTACATCTTTATACATTATGTTTTTAAAAAAGAAAAAGCCCAGTAGATAACTTCAAGGAAGGTAAAAAAAATTAGCCGGGGTGGGGGGGACAACCTTTAGAAAAGCACTTTCCATAATCAAGGAACTTAAATACTTAGACACTAAAGCACACACTTTTTAACTGAACATTTCACTTAAGGAAAACCTCTTTCTTGGTGGAATTAACTTTCAAAGGCTATTATTCTTTGAACTAATTCTGTATAGCCGTCTAACAGGGTTTAGTAACTTGGCTTCACTCTGATTGAATTTTATGTAAGCAAACTACAACACTTTGCAATAGTTAAGAAAACATTTTTATTATTTACACTAAAGCTATTTAAATGGTGCCTCTTTATATTAACTTGGCACTTCATAAGTCTGTAAAACAGGATACTCGGATTAATCAAACACCAGGAAGGAACCCTATACAGATGTATGATTAGGATGAAATAACAGGGTGAGCCAGTTTCCGTAAAGTTCAAGAATGATTATTAAAACACAGTTTAAATTAATGGTTCATGCTGTACAAAGGTAAAAATAGAAAAAATCTTATCTGGTGGCTGTAGGCTTGGGTGTGGCGAACAGTTATGACAGCTAAACTACCCACAATACAGCCTCCAAGTTTCTTGCTGTATGGGCTCAATTTCTCTACTTGGCTTCATTCAGTTTTACATACAGTAGCTCAACAACTCGCAGCTATGCTGTAAGCTGTTTGCAGCCTTCAACCGAGGCATTTTTATGAAAATTTGCAGGCAAAGCTTCTGATCCACAAAGGAGTTACCTCAATCACTGCTGCCTACAGACTGTGTTACTTACTTCCCGCACTTGCTCAAGGTAGCACGCCAATTCGCCTTTCGCACCTTTACCACTCCCCACAGCCATTTTCGTTTCAAACAAAAGCACACTGGCTTTTACATAACACCTACTTCTTACATTGTTCCTAAGCATGACCATTTCTTAAATTGTCAAATTTACATCAACATGAAAAATTTATACACAAAAATATTTTTAAATACAAAATGTTATCAAAACATTATTTAGACCCTTGGTATCCTTTGTAGAGGACTTGGGCAGGCTTGTCATATCCTAGTACACATTATTTTGTTACTTCCCTTCAGATATTCCATTTAGCTACATCTACAATAATTCCCAATGTTCTGCCTTTTGAGGTGTCCAGTGCGGGTTGCTCTCCACTTCCTGGTTGTATTGTAACGAGTTAGCTCCCAGGAGCCGCTAAAACCACAAACTCTTAGAAGATTCACACTTCTTGTACTTAAGTCAGCATTGTCCCTTTTGTATTCAATCCCGGTGCAATTTCTGTGTTTCATGGTCAATGTGAAAGTCCAAGGGATACAGAAAACCTGCACTGGTGCATCGGAATCTAATACTGGTCTTCCAGGAGCCGCTGAAAGCACAAACTATCAGAAGATTCACTCTTCTTGTACTTAATGCGGCATTGTCTCATTTGTATTCAATCCCGATGCAATGTCTGTGTTTCATGGTCAATGTGAAGGTCCAAGTAATATAGTAAACCAGCACTGGTGCATCGGAATCTAATACTGGTCTCCCAGGAGCCGCTCAAAGCACAAACTCTTAGAAGATTCACTCTTCTTGTACGTAAGTCAGTATTGTGCATTAAGTATTCAATCCCGATGCGATTTCTGTGTTTCATGGTCAATGTGAAGGTCAAAGGGATACATTTAACGTGCACTGGTGCATCGCAATCTAATACTGATCTCCCAGAGGACGCTGAAACCACAAACTCTTAGAAGATTCAGTCTTCTTGTACTTAATTTGGCATTGTGCCATTAGTATTCAATCCCGATGCAATTTCTGTGTTTCATGGTCAATTTGAAGGTCCAAGGGACACAGTAAACCTGCACTGGTGCATCGGAATCAAATACTGGTCTCCCAGGAGCCGCTGAAAGCACAAACTCCTAGAAGAATCATTCGTCTTGTACTTAAGTCAGCATTGTCACTTTTGTATTCAATTCCGATGCAATTTCTGTGTTTCATGGTCAATGTGAAGGTCCAAGTAATATAGTAAACCAGCACTGGTGCATCGGAATCTAATACTGGTCTCCCAGGAGCCGCTCAAAGCACAAACTCTTAGAAGATTCACTCTTCTTGTACTCAAGTAAGCATTGTGCCTTTTGTATTCAATCCCGATGCGATTTCTGTGTTTCATGGTCAATGTGAAGGTCCAAGGGATACAATAAACCTGCACCGGTTCTTCGGCATCTAGTACTGGTCTCCCAGGAGCCGCTCAAACCACAAAATCTTAGAAAATCCACTCTTCTTGTACTTAAGTCGGCATTGTTCCTTTTGTATTCAATCCCGATGCAATTTCTGTGTTTCATGGTCAATGTGAAGGTCAAAGGGATACATTTAACGTGCACTGGTGCATCGGAATGTAATACTGGCTTCCCAGGAGCCGCTCAAAGCACAATCTCTTAGACGATCACTCTTCTTGTACTTAAGTCGTCATTGTGCCTTTTGTATTCAATCCCGATGCAATTTCTGTGTTTCATGGTCAATGAGAAGGTCCAAGGGATACAGTAAACCTGCTCTGGTGCATCGGAATCTAATACTGGTCTCCCAGGAGCCGCTGAAAGCACAAACTCCTAGAGGATTCATTCTTCTTGAACTTAAGTCATCATTGTCCTATCTGTATTCAATCCCGGTGCAACTTCTGTGTTTCATGGTGAATGTGAAGGTTCAAATGATACAGACAACCTGCACTGGTGCATGGGAATCTAATACGGGTCTCCCAGGAGCCGCTCGAAGCACAAACTCTTAGAAGATTCATTCTTCTTGTACTCAAGTCGGCATTGTGCCTTTTGTATTCAATCCCGATGTGATTTCTGTGTTACATGGTCAATGTGAAGGTCCAAGGAATACAATAAACCTGCACTGGTACATCGGAATCTAATACTGGTCTCCCAGGAGCCGCTCAAACCACAAACTCTTAGAAAATTCTCTCATCTTGTACTTAAGTCGGCATTGTCCATTTTGTAATCAATCTCGATGAAATTTCTGTGACTCATGGTCAATGTGAGGGTCCAAGGGACACAGTAAACCTGCACTGGTGCATCGGAATCTAATACTGGTCTCCCAGGAGCCGGTCAAAGCACAAACTCTTAGAAGATTCACTCCTCTTGTACTTACGCCGGCATTTTGCCTTTTGTATTCAATCCCAATGCAATTTCTGTGTTTCATGATCAATGTGAAGTTCCAAGGGATACAGTAAACCTGCACTGGTGCATCAGAATCTAATACTGGTCTCCCAGGAGCCGGTCAAAGCACAAACGCTTAGAAGATTCACTCCTCTTGTACTTACGCCGGCATTGTCCCTTTTGTATTCAATCCTGATGCAATTTCTGTGTTTCATGGTCAATGTGAAGGTCAAAGAGATACAGTAAACGTGCGCTGGTGCATCGGAATCTAATACAGGTCTCCGAGGAGATGCTCAAAGCACAAACTCTTCGAAGATTCACACTTCTTATGCTTAAGTTGGCATTGTGAGTTTTGTATTCAATCCCGATGCAATCTCTGTGTTTCATGGTCAAAGTGAAGGTCCAAGGGATACAGTAAACATGCACTGGTGCATCGGACTCTAATACTGGTCTACCTGGAGCCGCTGAAAGAACAAATTCTTAGAAGATTCACTCTTCTTGTACTTAAGTCGGCATTGTCCCTTTTGGATTCAATCCCGATGCGATTTCTGTATTTCATAGTCAATGTGAAGGTCCAAATGATACAGTCAACCGGCACTGGTGTATCACAATCTAATACTGGTCTCCCAGGAGCCGCTCAAAGCACAAACTCTTAGAAGATTCACTCTTCTTGTACTTAAGTTGGCATTGTGCCTTTTGTATTCAATCCCGATGCAATTTCTGTGTTTCATGGTCAATGTGAAGATCCAAGGGACACAGTAAACTTGCAATGGTGCATCGAAATTTAATACTGGTCACCCAGGAGCCGCTGAAAGCACAAATTCCTAGAAGATTCATTCTTCTCGTACTTAAGTTTGCATTGTCCATTTTGTATTCAATCCCAATGCAATTTCTGTGTTTCATGGTCAATGTGAAGGTTCAAATGATACAGTCAACCTGCACTGGTGCATCGGAATGTCAAACTGGCCCCCATGGCCCGCTCAAAGCTCAAACTCCTAGTCGATCTCTCTTCTTGTACTTAAGTCATCATTGTGCCTTTTGTATTCAATCCCGATGCAATTTCTGTGTTTCATGGTCAATGAGAACGTCCAAGGGATACAGTAAACCTGCACTGGTGCATCGGAATCTAATACTGTTCCCCCAGGAGCCGCTCAAAGCACAAAATCTTAGAAGATTCGCTCTTCTCGTACTTAATTCGGCATTGTGCCTTTTGTATTCAATCCCGATGCGATATCTGTGTTTCATGGTCAATGTGGAGGTCCGAGGGATACAGTAAACCTGCACTGGTGCATCGGAATCTAATACTGGTCTCCCAGGAGCCGCTCAAAGCACAAACTCTTAGAAAATTCACTCTCCTTGTACTTAAGTCGGTTTGTCCCTTTTGTAAATAATCCCAATGCAAGTTCTCTGTTTCATGGTCAATGTGAAGATCCAAGGGATACAGTATATCCACACTGGTGAATTGGAATCTAATACTGGCCTCCCACAAGAAGCTCAAAGCACTAACTCTTACAAGATTAACTCTTCTTGTAGTTAAGTCGGCATTGTCCCTTTTGTATTCTATCCCGATGCACTTTCTGTGTTTCATGGTCAATGTAGAGGGCCAAGGGATTCAGTAAATCAACACTGGTGCATCGGAATCCAATACTGGTCTCCCTGGAGCTGCTCAACCCACAACTTCTTAGAAAATTCACTCTTCTTGTACTTAAGTCGGCATTGTCCCGTTTGTAATAAATGTCGATGCAATTTCTGTGTTTCATGCTCAATGTGAAGGTCGAAGGGATACAGGGAACCTGCGCTGGTGGATCGGAATGTAATACTGTTCTCCCAGGAGCCGCTCAAAGCACAAACTCTTAGAAGATTCACTTTTGTTGTACTTAAGTCGGCATTATTCCCTTTGTATTCAATCCCGATTCGATTTCTGTGTTTCATGGTTAATGTGAAGGTCCAAGGGATACAGTAAACGTGCACTGGTGCATCAGAATTTAATACTGGTCTCCCAGGAGCCCCTCAAATCACAAACTATTAGAAAATTCACTCTTCTTGTACTTAAGTCGACATTGTATCTTTTGTATTGGTCCGAATGCAATTTCTGTGTATCATGGTCAATGTGAACGTCCAAGGGATACAATAAACCTGCACCGGTTCTTCGGCATCTAATACTGGTCTCCCATGACGCGCTCAAAGCACAAACTCTTACAAGACTCACTCTTCTTGTACTTAAGTCGGCATTGTGCATTTTGTTTTCAATCCCGATGCAATTTCTGTGTTTGATGGTCCATGTGAAGGTCCAAGGGATACAGAAAACCTGCACTGGTGCATCGGAATCTAATACTGGTCTCCCAGGAGCCGCTCAAACCACAAAATCTTAGAAGATTCACTCTTCTTGTACGTAATTTGGATTGTGCCTTTTGTATTCAATACCGCTGCAATTTCTGTGTTTCATGTTCAATGTGAAGGTCCAACGGATACAGTAAACCGGCACTGGTGCATCGGAATCTAATACTGGCCCCCAGGCGCCGTTCAAAGCACAATCTCTTAGAACATTCACTCTTCTTGTACTTAAGTCTGCATTGTATCTTTTGTGTTCAATCCCGATGCAATTTCTGTGTTTCATGCTCAATGTGAAGGTCAAAGGGATACAGTAAACCTGCGCCGGTGAATCGGAATCTAATACAGGTCTCCCTGGAGCCGTTTAAAGTACAAACTCTTGGAATATTCACTCTTCTTGTACTTAAGTCGGCATTGTGGCTTTTGTATTCAATCCTGATGCAAATTTCTGTGTTTCATGGTCAATGTGAAGGTCCAAGGGAAACAGTAAACCTGCACTGGTGCATCGGAATCTAATAGTGGTCTCCCAGGAGCCGCTGAAAGCACAAACTCCTAGAAGAATCATTCATCTTGTACTTAAGTCAGCATTGTCCCTTTTGTATTTAATCCCGATGCAATTTCTGTGTTTCATGGTCAATGTGACGGTCCTAATGATACAGTAAACCTGCACTGGTGCATCGGAATGTAATACTGGCTTCCCAGGAGCCGCTCAAAGCACAAACTCTTAGACGATCACTCTTCTTGTACTTAAGTCGTCATTGTGCCTTTTGTATTCAATCCCGATGCAATTTCTGTGTTTCATGGTCAATGAGAAGATCCAAGGGATACAGTAAACCTGCTGTGGTGCATCGGAATCTAATACTGGTCTCCCAGGAGCCGCTGAAAGCACAAACTCCTAGAGGATTCATTCTTCTTGAACTTAAGTCATCATTGTCCTATCTGTATTCAATCCCGATGCAATTTGTGTGTTTCATGGTGAATGTGAAGGTTCAAATGATACAGACAACCTGCACTGGTGCATGGGAATCTAATACTGGTATCCCAGGAGCCGCTCGAAGCACAAACTCTTAGAAGATTCATTCTTCTTGTACTCAAGTCGGCATTGTGCCTTTTGCATTCAATCCCGATGTGATTTCTGTGTTACATGGTCAATGTGAAGGTCCAAGGGATACAATAAACCTGCACTGGTTCACTGGAATCTAATACTGGTCACCCAGGAGCAGCTCAAACCACAAACTCTTAGAAAATTCTCTCATCTTGTACTTAAGTCGGCATTGTCCATTTTGTATTCAATCCCAATGCAATTTCTGTGTTTCATGATCAAAGTGAAGTTCCAAGGGATACAGTAAACCTGCACTGGCGCATCGGAATCTAATACTGGTCTCCCTGGAGCTGCTCAACCCACAACCTCTTAGAAAAGTCAATCTTCTTGTACTTAAGTCGGCATTGTCCTGTTTGTATTCAATCTCGATGCAATTTCTGTGTTTCATGGTCAATGTGAAGGTCGAAGAGATATAGTGAACCTGCGCTGGTGCATCGGAATCGAATACTGGTCTCCCAGGAGCCACTCAAAGCACAAACTCTTAGAAGATTCACTCTTCTTGTAGTTAAGTCGGCATTGTTCCGTTTGTATTCAATCCCGATTCGATTTCTGTGTTTCAAGGTCAATGTGGAGGTCCAAGGGATACAGTAAACTAGCACTGATGCATCGGAATTTAATACTGGTCTACCAGGAGCCGCTCAAATCACAAACTATTAGAAGATTCACTGTTCTTGTACTTAAGTCGACATTGTATCTTTTGTATTGTTTCGAATGCAATTTCTGTGTTTCATGGTCAATGTGAAGGTCCAAGGGATACAATAAACCTGGACTGGTCCATCGGAATCTAATACTGGTCTCCCAGGAGCAGCTCAAACCACAAACTCTTAGAAAATTCTCTCATCTTATACCCATGCCGGCATTGTCCATTTTGTATTCAATCCCGATGAAATTCCTGTGTTTCATGGTCAATGTGAAGGTCCAAGGGATACAGTAAACCTGCACTGGTGCATCGGAATCTAACACTGGTCTCCCAGGAGCCGCTCAAAGCACAAACTCTTAGATGATTAACTCTTCTTGTACTTAAGACTGTAGAACCTATTGTATTCAATCCAGATGCAATTCCTATTTTTCATGGTCAATGTGAAGGTACAAGGGATACAGTAAATCTGCACTGGTGCACCGGAATCTAATACTGGTCTCCCAGGACCCGCCCAAAGCACAAACTCTTACAAGGTTCACTCTTCTTGTACTTAAGTCGGCATTGTGCCTTTTGTTTTCAATCCCGATGCAATTTATGTGTTTGATGGTCCATGTGAAGGTCCAAGGGATACAATAAACCAGCACAGGGGCATCGGAATCTAATACAGGTCTAACAGGAGCCGCCCAAAGCACAATTAATTAGAAGATTCATTCTTCTTGTAATTGAGTCGGCATTGTCCCTCTTGTATTCAATCCCGATGCAATTACTGTGTTTCATGGTCAATGTGAAGATCCAAGGGATACAGTAAAAATGCACTGGTGCATCAAAATCTAATACTGGTCTCCCAGGAGCCGCTCAAAGCACAAACTCTGAAGAGATTCACTCTTCTTGTACTTATGTCGGCATTGTCCATTTTGTATTCAATCGCGACGCAATATCTGTGTTTCATTCTCAATGTGAAGGACCAAGGGATACAGTAAACCTGCACTGGTGCATCGGAACCTAATACTGGTCTCCCAGGAGCCGCTCAAAGCACAAACTCTTAGAAGATTCACTTTTCTTGTACTTAAGTCGACATTGTCGCTTTTATATTCAATCCCGATGTAATTTCTTTGTTTCATGGTAAATGTGAAGGTCCAAGCGATACAGTTCATCAGCACTGGTGCATCGGAAACTAATACTGGTCACCCAAGAGCCAATCAAAGCACCAAATCTTAGATGATTCACTCTTCTTGTACTTATGTCGGCATTGTCCATTTTGTATTCAATCCCGACGCAATATCTGTGTTTCATTCTCAATGTGAAGGTCCAAGGGATACAGTAAACCTGCACTGGTGCATCGGAACGTAATACTGGTCTCCCAGGAGCCGCTCAAAGCAGAAACTCTTGGATGATTAACTCTTCTTGTACTTAAGTCGGCAGTCCCTTTTGTATTCAATCTCGATGCAATTTCTGAGTTTGATGGTCAATGTGAAAGTCCAAGTGATACTGTAAACCTGCAGTGGTGCATCGGAGTCTACCACTGGTTTCCCACTAGCCGCTCAAACCACAAACTCTTAGAAAATTCACTCTTATTGTGCTTAAGTCGGCATTGTTCCTTCTGTATTCAATCCCAATGCAATTTCTGTGTTTCACGGTCACTGTGAAAGTCCAATAGATACAGTAATCCTGCACTGGTGCATCGGTTTCTAATACTGGTCTCCCAGGAGCCATTCAAAGCACAATCTCTTATAAGATTCACCCTTCTTGTACTTAAGTTGGCATTGTCCCTTTTGTATTCAATCCCGATGCAATTTCTGTTTCATGGTCAATGTGAAGGTCCAAGGGATACAGTAAAACTGCACTGGTGCATCGGAATCTACCACTGGTCTCCGAGGAGCCGCTCAAACCACAAACTCTTAGAAAATTCACTCTTATTGTGCTTAAGTCGGCATTGTTCCTTTTGTATTCAATCCCAATGCAATTTCTGTGTTTCACGGTCACTGTGAAAGTCCAAGGGATACAGTAATCCTGCACTGGTGCATCGGTTTCTAATACTGGTCTCCTAGGAGCCATTCAAAGCACAATCTCTTATAAGATTCACCCTTCTTGTACTTAAGTCAGCATTGTCCCTTTTGTATTTAATCCCGATGCAATTTCTGTGTTTCATGGTCAATGAGAAGATCGAAGGGATACAGTAAACCTGCTCTGGTGCATCGGAATCTAATACTGGTCTCCGAGGAGCCGCTGAAAGCACAAACTCCTAGAGGATTCATTCTTCTTGAACTTAAGTCATCATTGTCCTATCTGTATTCAATCCCGATGCAATTTCTGTGTTTCATGGTGAACGTGAAGGTTCAAATGATACAGACAACCTGCACTGGTGCATGGGAATCTAATACTGGTCTCCCAGGAGCCGCTCGAAGAACAAACTCTTAGAAGATTCATTCTTCTTGTACTCAAGTCGGCATTGTGCCTTTTGCATTCAATCCCGATGTGATTTCTGTGTTACATGGTCAATGTGAAGGTCCAAGGGATACAATAAACCTGCACTGGTTCACTGGAATCTAATACTGGTCTCCCAGGAGCAGCTCAAACCACAAACTCTTAGAAAATTCTCTCATCTTGTACTTAAGTCGGCATTGTCCATTTTGTATTCAATCCGGAAAAAATTCTGTGACTCATGGTCAATGTGAGGGTCCAAGGGATACAGTAAACCTGCACTGGTGCATCGGAATCTAATACTGGTCTCCCAGGAGCCGGTCAAAGCACAAACTCTTAGAAGATTCACTCCTCTTGTACTTACGCCGGCATTTTGCCTTTTGTATTCAATCCCAATGCAATTTCTGTGTTTCATGATCAAAGTGAAGTTCCAAGGGATACAGTAAACCTGCACTGGCGCATCGGAATCTAATATTGGTCTCCCTGGAGCTGCTCAACCCACAACCTCTTAGAAAATTCAATCTTCTTGTACTTAAGTCGGCATTGTCCTGTTTGTATTCAATCTCGATGCAATTTCTGTGTTTCATGGTCAATGTGAAGGTCGAAGAGATATAGTGAACCTGCGCTGGTGCATCGGAATCTAATACTGGTCTCCCAGGAGCCGGTCAAAGCACAAACTCTTAGAAGATTCACTCTTCTTGTAGTTAAGTCGGCATTGTTCCGTTTGTATTCAATCCCGATTCGATTTCTGCGTTTCAGGGTCAATGTGGAGGTCAGGGATACAGTAAACTAGCACTGGTGCATCGGAATTTAATACTGGTCTACCAGGAGCCGCTCAAATCACAAACTATTAGAAGATTCACTGTTCTTGTACTTAAGTCGACATTGTATCTTTTGTATTGCTTCGAATGCAATTTCTGTGTTTCATGGTCAATGTGAAGGTCCAAGGGATACAATAAACCTGGACTGGTCCATCGGAATCTAATACTGGTCTCCTAGGAGCAGCTCAAACCACAAACTCTTAGGAAATTCTCTCATCTTGTACCTATGCCGGCATTGTCCATTTTGTATTCAATCCCGATGAAATTCCTATTTTTCATGGTCAATGTGAAGGTCCAAGGGATACAGTAAACCTGCACTGGTGCACCGGAATCTAATAGTGGTCTCCCAGGACCCGCTCAAAGCACAAACTCTTACAAGATTCACTCTTCTTGTACTTAAGTCGGCATTGTGCCTTTTGTTTTCAATCCCGATGCAATTTCTGTGTTTGATGGTCCATGTGAAGGTCCAAGGGATATAATAAACCAGCACAGGGGCATCGGAATCTAATACAGGTCTCCCAGGAGCCGCTCAAAGCACAATTAATTAGAAGATTCATTCTTCTTGTAATTGAGTCGGCTTTGTCCCTCTTGTATTCAATCCCGATGCAATTTCTGTGTTTCATGGTCAATGTGAAGATCCAAGGGATACAGTAAAAATGCACTGGTGCATCAGAATCTAATACTGATCTCCCAGGAGCCGCTCAAAGCACAAACTCTGAAGAGATTCACTCTTCCTGTACTTATGTCGGCATTGTCCATTTTGTATTCAATCGCGACGCAATATCTGTGTTTCATTCTCAATGTGAAGGACCAAGGGATACAGTAAACCTGCACTGGTGCATGGGAACCTAATACTGGTCTCCCAGGAGCCGCTCAAAGCACAAACTCTTAGAAGATTCACTTTTCTTGTACTTAAGTCGACATTGTCGCTTTTGTATTCAATCCCGATGTAATTTCTTTGTTTCATGGTAAATGTGAAGGTCCAAGCGATACAGTTCATCAGCACTGGTGCATCGGAATCTAATACTGGTCACCCAAGAGCCAATCAAAGCACCAATTCTTAGATGATTCACTCTTCTTGTACTTATGTCGGCATTGTCCCTTTTGAATTCAATCCCGATGCAATTTCTGCGTTTCATGGTCAATGTGAAGGTCCAAGGGATACAGTAGACCTGCACTGGAGCATCGGAATCTAACACTGGTCTCCCAGGAGCCGCTCAAAGTACACACTCTTAGATGATTAACTCTTCTTGAACTTAAGTCGGTACAACCTTTTGTATTCAATCCAGATGCAATTCCTGTGTTTCATGGTCAATGTGAAGGTCCAAGGGATACAGTAAACCTGCACTGGTGCACCGGAATCTAATACTGGTCTCCCAGGACCCGCCCAAAGCACAAACTTTTACAACACTCACTCTTCTTGTACTTAAGTCGGCATTGTGCCTTTTGTTTTCAATCCCAATGCACTTTCTGTGTTTGATGGTCCATGTGAAAGTCCAAGGGATACAATAAACCAGCACAGGGGCATCGGAATCTAATACAGGTCTCCCAGGTGCCGCTCAAAGCACAATATCTTAGAAGATTCATTCTTCTTGTAATTAAGTCGGCATTGTCCCTCTTGTATTCAATCCCGATGCAATTTCTGTGCTTCATGGTCAATGTGAAGATCCAACGGGTACAATAAACCTGCACTGGTGCATCAGAATCTTATACTGGTCTCCCATGATCCACTTAAAGCACAAACTCTTAGAAGACTCACTCTTCTTGTTCTTAAGTCGGCATTGTCTCTTTTGTAACCATTCCCTTTGCGATTTCTGTGTTTCTTGGTCAATGTGAAGGTCAAAGGGATACAGTAAACCTTCACTGGCGCATCGGAATTTAATACTGGTCTCCCAGGAGCCGCTCAAAGCACAAACTCTAACAAAATTCACTCTTCTTCTACTTGAGTCGGCATTGTCCCTTATGTATTCCATCCCGAATCAGTTTCTGTGCTTCATGGTCAATGTGAAGGTCCAAGGGGATACAGTAAACTTGCACTGGTACATCGGAATCTAATACTGGTCTCCCAGGAGCCGCTCAAAGCCCATACCCTTAGAAGATCCACACTTCTTGTACTTATGTCGTTAATGTCCGTTTTGTGTTCAATCCCGATGCAATTTCTGTGTTTCATGGTCAATGTGAAAGTCCAAGGGATACAGTAAACCTGCACAGGTGCATCGGAATCTAATACTGGACACCCAGGAGCCGCTCAAATCTCAAACTCTTAGAGGATTCACCCTTCTTGTACTTAAGTCGGCATTGTCCCTTTTGTATTCAATCCCGATGCAATTTCTGTGTTTCATGCTCAATGTGAAGGTCGAAGGGATACAGTAAACCTGCACCGGTGCATCGGAATGTAATACTGGTCTCCGAGGAGGCGCTCAAAGCACAAACTCTTAGATGATTAACTCTTCTTGTACTTAAGTCGGCAGTCCTTTTGTATTCAATCTCGATGCAATTTCTGTGTTTGATGGTCAATGTGAAGGTCCAAGGGATACAGTAAACCTGCACTGGTGCATCGGTATCTACCACTGGTCTCCCACGAGCCGCTCAAACCACAAACGCTTAGAAAATTAACTCTTATTGTACTTAGGTCGGCATTGTTCCTTTTGTATTCAATCCCAATGCAATTTCTGTGTGTCACGGTCACTGTGAAAGTCCAAGGGATACAGTAAACCTGCACTGTTGCATCGGTTTCTGAAACTGGTCTGCCAGGAGCCGTTCAAAGCACAATCTCATATAAGATTCAACATTCTTGTACTTTACTCGGCATTGTCCCTTTTGTATTCACTCCCGATGCAATTTCTGTGTTTCATGGTCAAAGTGAAGGTCCAAGGGATACAGTAAACCTGCACTGGTGCATCGGAATCTACCACTGGTCTCCGAGGAGCCGCTCAAACCACAAACACTTAGAAAATTCACTCTCATTGTACTTCAGTCGGCATTGTCCCTCTTGTATTCAGTCCCGATGCAATTTCTGTGTTTCATGGTCAATGTGAAGGACCAAGCGATAGAGTAAACCTGCAGTGGTGCAACGGAATCTAATACTGGGCTCCCAGGAGCCGCTCAGAGCAGAAACTCTAAAAGATTCACTCTTCTTGTACTTAAGTCGGCTTTGTGCCTTATGTATTAATCCCTTATGCAATTTCTGTATTTCATGGTCAATGTGAAGGGCCAAGGGATAACGTAAACCTGCACTGGTGCATCGGAATCTAATACTGGTCTCCCAGGAGCCGCTCAAAGCACAAAACCTTAGAGGATTCACTCTTCTTGTACTTAAGTCGGCATTGTCCCTTTTGTATTCAATCCCGATGCAATTACTGTGTTTCATGGTCAATGTGAAGGTCCAAGGGATACAGTAAACCTGCACTGGTGCATCGGAATCTAATACTGGTCTCCGAGGAGGCGCTCAAAGCACAAACTCTTAGATGATTAACTCTTCTTGTACTTATCTCGGCAGTCCCTATTGTATTCAATCCTGATGCAATTTCTGTGCTTTGTGGTCAATGTGAAGGTCCAAGGGATAGAGTAAACCAGCACTGGTGCATCGGAATCAACCACTGGTCTCCCAAGAGCCGCTCAAACCACAAACACTTAGAAAATTCACTCTTATTGTACTTAAGTCTTCATTGTTCCTTTTGTATTCAATCCCAATTCAATTTCTGTGTTTCACGGTCACTGTGAAAGTCCAAGGGATACAGTAATCCTGCACTGGTGCATCGGTTTCTAATACTGGTCTCCCAGGAGTCGTTCAAAGCACAATCTCTTATAAGACTCAACCTTCTTGTACTTATGTCGGCATTGTCCCTTTTTATTCAATCGCGATGTGATTTCAGTGTTTCTTGGTCAATGTGAAGGTCAAAGGGATGCAGTAAACCTTCACTGGTGCATCGGAATTTAATACTGGTCTCCGAGGAGCCGCTCAAAGCACAAACTCTTAGAAAATTCAATTATCTTGCACTTAAGTTGGCATTGTGCATATTGTATTCAATCCCGATGCAATTTCTGTGTTTCATGGTCAATATGAAGGTCCAAGGGATGCAGTATACCTTCACTGGTACATCGGAATCTAATACTGGTCTCGCAGGAGCTGCTCAAAGCAAAAACCTTTAGAAGATACACTCTTCTTGTACTTATGTCGTTATTGTCCCTTTTGTATTCAATCCCGATGCAATTTCTGTGTTTCATGGTCCATGTGAAGGTCCAAGCGATACAGTACACCTACACTGGAGCATCGGAATCTAATACTGGTCTCCCAGGAGCGGCTCAAAGCACAAACTCTTAGAAGACTAACTCTTCTTGTTCTTAAGTCGGCATTGTCCGTTTTGTATTCAATCCCGATGCGAGTTCTGTGTTACTTGGTCAATGTGAAGGTCAAAGGGATACAGTAAACCTTCACTGGTGCATCTGAATTTAATACTGGTCTCCCAGGAGCCGCTCAAAGCACAAACTCTTACAAAATTCACTCTTGTTCTACTTGAGTCGGCATTGTCCCTTATGTATTCCATCCCGATGCAATTTCTGTGTTTCATGGTCAATGTGAAGGTACAAGGGATACGGTAAACCTGCACTGGTGCATCGGAATCTAATACTGGTCTCGGAGGAGCCGCTCAAAGCACAAACTCTTAGAAGATTCACTCTTCTTGTACTTAAGTCGGCATTGTCCATTTTGTATTCTATACCGATGCCCTTTCTGTGTTTCATTGTCAATATAGAGGTGCAAAGGATTCAGTAAACCAGCACTGGTGCATCGGAATCTAATACTGGTCTTCCTGGAGCTGCTCAACCCACAACTTCTTAGAAAATTCTCACTTGTTGTACTTAAGTCGGCATTGTCCCGTTTGTATGAAATGTCGATGCAATTTCTGTGTTTCTTGGTCAATGTGAAGGTCGAAGGGATACAGGGAACCTGCGCTGGTGCATCGGAATCTAAAACTGGTCTCCCAGGAGCCGCTCAAAGGACAAACTCTTAGAAGATTCACTCTTGCTGTACGTAAGTCGGCATTGTTCCCTTTGTATTCAATCCCGATTCGATTTCTGTGTTTCATGGTCAATGTGAAGGTCCAAGGGATACAGTAAACCTGCACTGGTGCATCTGAATTTAATACTGGTCTCCCAGGAGCCCCTCAAATCACAAACTATTAGAAGATTCACTCTTCTTGTACTTAAGTCGACATTGTATCTTTTGTATTGGTCCGAATGCAATTTCTGTGTATCATGGTCAATGTGAAGGTCCAAGGGATACAGTAAACCTGTACCGGTGTATCGGAATCTAATACTGGTCTCCCAGGAGCCGCTCAAACATAAACTCTTAGAAGATTCAATCTTCTTGTACTCAAGTCGGAATTGTGCATTTTGTATTCATTCCCGATGCGATTTCTGTGTTTCATGGTCAATGTGAAGGTCCAATGGATACAATAAACCTGCACCGGTTCTTCGGAATCTAATACTGGTCTCCCAGGAGCAGCTCAAACCACAAACTCTTAGAAAATTCTTTCATCTTGTAAATATGTCGGCATTGTCCATTTAGTATTCAATCCCGATGAAATTTCTGTGTTTCATGGTCAATGTGAAGGTCCAAGGGATAAAGTAAACCTGCACTGGTGCATCAGAATCTAATACTTGTCTCCCAGGAGCCGCTCAAAGCACAAAATCTTAGATGATTGACTCTTCTTGTACTTAAGTCGGTAGTCCCATTTGTATTCAATCCCAATGCAATTTCTGGGTTTCATGGTCAATGTGAATGTCCAACGGATTCAGTAAACCTGCACCGGTGCATCGGAATCTAATACTGGTCTCCCAGGAGCTGCTCAAAGCACAAACTCTTACAAGACTCACTCTTCTTGTACTTAAGTCGGCATTGTGCCTTTTGTTTTCAATCCCGATGCAATTTCTGTGGTTGATGGTCCATGTGAAGGTCCAAGGGGTACAGAAAACCTGCACTGGTGCAACGGAATCTAATACCGGTCTCCCAGGAGCCGCTCAAACCACAAAATCTTAGAAAAACCACTCTTCATTTACTTAAGTCGGCATTGTTCCTTTTGTATTCAGTGCCGATGCACTTTCTGTGTTTCATGCCCAATGTGAAGGTCAAATAGATACAGTAAACCTGCGCAGGCGAATCGGAATCTAATAAAGGTCTCCCTGGAGCCGTTCAAAGTACAAACTCTTAGAAGATTCACTCTTCTTGTACTTAAGTCGGCATTGTCCATTTTGTATTCAATCCCGATGAAATTTCTGTGATTCATTGTCAATGTGATTGTCCAAGGGATACAATAAACCAGCACAGGGGCATCGGAATCTAATACAGGTCTAACAGGAGCCGCCCAAAGCACAATTAATTAGAAGATTCATTCTTCTTGTAATTGAGTCGGCATTGTCCCTCTTGTATTCAATCCCGATGCAATTACTGTGTTTCATGGTCAATGTGAAGATCCAAGGGATACAGTAAAAATGCACTGGTGCATCAAAATCTAATACTGGTCTCCCAGGAGCCGCTCAAAGCACAAACTCTGAAGAGATTCACTCTTCTTGTACTTATGTCGGCATTGTCCATTTTGTATTCAATCGCGACGCAATATCTGTGTTTCATTCTCAATGTGAAGGACCAAGGGATACAGTAAACCTGCACTGGTGCATCGGAACCTAATACTGGTCTCCCAGGAGCCGCTCAAAGCACAAACTCTTAGAAGATTCACTTTTCTTGTACTTAAGTCGACATTGTCGCTTTTATATTCAATCCCGATGTAATTTCTTTGTTTCATGGTAAATGTGAAGGTCCAAGCGATACAGTTCATCAGCACTGGTGCATCGGAAACTAATACTGGTCACCCAAGAGCCAATCAAAGCACCAAATCTTAGATGATTCACTCTTCTTGTACTTATGTCGGCATTGTCCATTTTGTATTCAATCCCGACGCAATATCTGTGTTTCATTCTCAATGTGAAGGTCCAAGGGATACAGTAAACCTGCACTGGTGCATCGGAACGTAATACTGGTCTCCCAGGAGCCGCTCAAAGCAGAAACTCTTGGATGATTAACTCTTCTTGTACTTAAGTCGGCAGTCCCTTTTGTATTCAATCTCGATGCAATTTCTGAGTTTGATGGTCAATGTGAAAGTCCAAGTGATACTGTAAACCTGCAGTGGTGCATCGGAGTCTACCACTGGTTTCCCACTAGCCGCTCAAACCACAAACTCTTAGAAAATTCACTCTTATTGTGCTTAAGTCGGCATTGTTCCTTCTGTATTCAATCCCAATGCAATTTCTGTGTTTCACGGTCACTGTGAAAGTCCAATAGATACAGTAATCCTGCACTGGTGCATCGGTTTCTAATACTGGTCTCCCAGGAGCCATTCAAAGCACAATCTCTTATAAGATTCACCCTTCTTGTACTTAAGTTGGCATTGTCCCTTTTGTATTCAATCCCGATGCAATTTCTGTTTCATGGTCAATGTGAAGGTCCAAGGGATACAGTAAAACTGCACTGGTGCATCGGAATCTACCACTGGTCTCCGAGGAGCCGCTCAAACCACAAACTCTTAGAAAATTCACTCTTATTGTGCTTAAGTCGGCATTGTTCCTTTTGTATTCAATCCCAATGCAATTTCTGTGTTTCACGGTCACTGTGAAAGTCCAAGGGATACAGTAATCCTGCACTGGTGCATCGGTTTCTAATACTGGTCTCCTAGGAGCCATTCAAAGCACAATCTCTTATAAGATTCACCCTTCTTGTACTTAAGTCAGCATTGTCCCTTTTGTATTTAATCCCGATGCAATTTCTGTGTTTCATGGTCAATGAGAAGATCGAAGGGATACAGTAAACCTGCTCTGGTGCATCGGAATCTAATACTGGTCTCCGAGGAGCCGCTGAAAGCACAAACTCCTAGAGGATTCATTCTTCTTGAACTTAAGTCATCATTGTCCTATCTGTATTCAATCCCGATGCAATTTCTGTGTTTCATGGTGAACGTGAAGGTTCAAATGATACAGACAACCTGCACTGGTGCATGGGAATCTAATACTGGTCTCCCAGGAGCCGCTCGAAGAACAAACTCTTAGAAGATTCATTCTTCTTGTACTCAAGTCGGCATTGTGCCTTTTGCATTCAATCCCGATGTGATTTCTGTGTTACATGGTCAATGTGAAGGTCCAAGGGATACAATAAACCTGCACTGGTTCACTGGAATCTAATACTGGTCTCCCAGGAGCAGCTCAAACCACAAACTCTTAGAAAATTCTCTCATCTTGTACTTAAGTCGGCATTGTCCATTTTGTATTCAATCCGGAAAAAATTCTGTGACTCATGGTCAATGTGAGGGTCCAAGGGATACAGTAAACCTGCACTGGTGCATCGGAATCTAATACTGGTCTCCCAGGAGCCGGTCAAAGCACAAACTCTTAGAAGATTCACTCCTCTTGTACTTACGCCGGCATTTTGCCTTTTGTATTCAATCCCAATGCAATTTCTGTGTTTCATGATCAAAGTGAAGTTCCAAGGGATACAGTAAACCTGCACTGGCGCATCGGAATCTAATATTGGTCTCCCTGGAGCTGCTCAACCCACAACCTCTTAGAAAATTCAATCTTCTTGTACTTAAGTCGGCATTGTCCTGTTTGTATTCAATCTCGATGCAATTTCTGTGTTTCATGGTCAATGTGAAGGTCGAAGAGATATAGTGAACCTGCGCTGGTGCATCGGAATCTAATACTGGTCTCCCAGGAGCCGGTCAAAGCACAAACTCTTAGAAGATTCACTCTTCTTGTAGTTAAGTCGGCATTGTTCCGTTTGTATTCAATCCCGATTCGATTTCTGCGTTTCAGGGTCAATGTGGAGGTCAGGGATACAGTAAACTAGCACTGGTGCATCGGAATTTAATACTGGTCTACCAGGAGCCGCTCAAATCACAAACTATTAGAAGATTCACTGTTCTTGTACTTAAGTCGACATTGTATCTTTTGTATTGCTTCGAATGCAATTTCTGTGTTTCATGGTCAATGTGAAGGTCCAAGGGATACAATAAACCTGGACTGGTCCATCGGAATCTAATACTGGTCTCCTAGGAGCAGCTCAAACCACAAACTCTTAGGAAATTCTCTCATCTTGTACCTATGCCGGCATTGTCCATTTTGTATTCAATCCCGATGAAATTCCTATTTTTCATGGTCAATGTGAAGGTCCAAGGGATACAGTAAACCTGCACTGGTGCACCGGAATCTAATAGTGGTCTCCCAGGACCCGCTCAAAGCACAAACTCTTACAAGATTCACTCTTCTTGTACTTAAGTCGGCATTGTGCCTTTTGTTTTCAATCCCGATGCAATTTCTGTGTTTGATGGTCCATGTGAAGGTCCAAGGGATATAATAAACCAGCACAGGGGCATCGGAATCTAATACAGGTCTCCCAGGAGCCGCTCAAAGCACAATTAATTAGAAGATTCATTCTTCTTGTAATTGAGTCGGCTTTGTCCCTCTTGTATTCAATCCCGATGCAATTTCTGTGTTTCATGGTCAATGTGAAGATCCAAGGGATACAGTAAAAATGCACTGGTGCATCAGAATCTAATACTGATCTCCCAGGAGCCGCTCAAAGCACAAACTCTGAAGAGATTCACTCTTCCTGTACTTATGTCGGCATTGTCCATTTTGTATTCAATCGCGACGCAATATCTGTGTTTCATTCTCAATGTGAAGGACCAAGGGATACAGTAAACCTGCACTGGTGCATGGGAACCTAATACTGGTCTCCCAGGAGCCGCTCAAAGCACAAACTCTTAGAAGATTCACTTTTCTTGTACTTAAGTCGACATTGTCGCTTTTGTATTCAATCCCGATGTAATTTCTTTGTTTCATGGTAAATGTGAAGGTCCAAGCGATACAGTTCATCAGCACTGGTGCATCGGAATCTAATACTGGTCACCCAAGAGCCAATCAAAGCACCAATTCTTAGATGATTCACTCTTCTTGTACTTATGTCGGCATTGTCCCTTTTGAATTCAATCCCGATGCAATTTCTGCGTTTCATGGTCAATGTGAAGGTCCAAGGGATACAGTAGACCTGCACTGGAGCATCGGAATCTAACACTGGTCTCCCAGGAGCCGCTCAAAGTACACACTCTTAGATGATTAACTCTTCTTGAACTTAAGTCGGTACAACCTTTTGTATTCAATCCAGATGCAATTCCTGTGTTTCATGGTCAATGTGAAGGTCCAAGGGATACAGTAAACCTGCACTGGTGCACCGGAATCTAATACTGGTCTCCCAGGACCCGCCCAAAGCACAAACTTTTACAACACTCACTCTTCTTGTACTTAAGTCGGCATTGTGCCTTTTGTTTTCAATCCCAATGCACTTTCTGTGTTTGATGGTCCATGTGAAAGTCCAAGGGATACAATAAACCAGCACAGGGGCATCGGAATCTAATACAGGTCTCCCAGGTGCCGCTCAAAGCACAATATCTTAGAAGATTCATTCTTCTTGTAATTAAGTCGGCATTGTCCCTCTTGTATTCAATCCCGATGCAATTTCTGTGCTTCATGGTCAATGTGAAGATCCAACGGGTACAATAAACCTGCACTGGTGCATCAGAATCTTATACTGGTCTCCCATGATCCACTTAAAGCACAAACTCTTAGAAGACTCACTCTTCTTGTTCTTAAGTCGGCATTGTCTCTTTTGTATCCATTCCCTTTGCGATTTCTGTGTTTCTTGGTCAATGTGAAGGTCAAAGGGATACAGTAAACCTTCACTGGCGCATCGGAATTTAATACTGGTCTCCCAGGAGCCGCTCAAAGCACAAACTCTAACAAAATTCACTCTTCTTCTACTTGAGTCGGCATTGTCCCTTATGTATTCCATCCCGAATCAGTTTCTGTGCTTCATGGTCAATGTGAAGGTCCAAGGGGATACAGTAAACTTGCACTGGTACATCGGAATCTAATACTGGTCTCCCAGGAGCCGCTCAAAGCCCATACCCTTAGAAGATCCACACTTCTTGTACTTATGTCGTTAATGTCCGTTTTGTGTTCAATCCCGATGCAATTTCTGTGTTTCATGGTAAATGTGAAAGTCCAAGGGATACAGTAAACCTGCACAGGTGCATCGGAATCTAATACTGGACACCCAGGAGCCGCTCAAATCTCAAACTCTTAGAGGATTCACCCTTCTTGTACTTAAGTCGGCATTGTCCCTTTTGTATTCAATCCCGATGCAATTTCTGTGTTTCATGCTCAATGTGAAGGTCGAAGGGATACAGTAAACCTGCACCGGTGCATCGGAATGTAATACTGGTCTCCGAGGAGGCGCTCAAAGCACAAACTCTTAGATGATTAACTCTTCTTGTACTTAAGTCGGCAGTCCTTTTGTATTCAATCTCGATGCAATTTCTGTGTTTGATGGTCAATGTGAAGGTCCAAGGGATACAGTAAACCTGCACTGGTGCATCGGTATCTACCACTGGTCTCCCACGAGCCGCTCAAACCACAAACGCTTAGAAAATTAACTCTTATTGTACTTAGGTCGGCATTGTTCCTTTTGTATTCAATCCCAATGCAATTTCTGTGTGTCACGGTCACTGTGAAAGTCCAAGGGATACAGTAAACCTGCACTGTTGCATCGGTTTCTGAAACTGGTCTGCCAGGAGCCGTTCAAAGCACAATCTCATATAAGATTCAACATTCTTGTACTTTACTCGGCATTGTCCCTTTTGTATTCACTCCCGATGCAATTTCTGTGTTTCATGGTCAAAGTGAAGGTCCAAGGGATACAGTAAACCTGCACTGGTGCATCGGAATCTACCACTGGTCTCCGAGGAGCCGCTCAAACCACAAACACTTAGAAAATTCACTCTCATTGTACTTCAGTCGGCATTGTCCCTCTTGTATTCAGTCCCGATGCAATTTCTGTGTTTCATGGTCAATGTGAAGGACCAAGCGATAGAGTAAACCTGCAGTGGTGCAACGGAATCTAATACTGGGCTCCCAGGAGCCGCTCAGAGCAGAAACTCTAAAAGATTCACTCTTCTTGTACTTAAGTCGGCTTTGTGCCTTATGTATTAATCCCTTATGCAATTTCTGTATTTCATGGTCAATGTGAAGGGCCAAGGGATAACGTAAACCTGCACTGGTGCATCGGAATCTAATACTGGTCTCCCAGGAGCCGCTCAAAGCACAAAACCTTAGAGGATTCACTCTTCTTGTACTTAAGTCGGCATTGTCCCTTTTGTATTCAATCCCGATGTAATTACTGTGTTTCATGGTCAATGTGAAGGTCCAAGGGATACAGTAAACCTGCACTGGTGCATCGGAATCTAATACTGGTCTCCGAGGAGGCGCTCAAAGCACAAACTCTTAGATGATTAACTCTTCTTGTACTTATCTCGGCAGTCCCTATTGTATTCAATCCTGATGCAATTTCTGTGCTTTGTGGTCAATGTGAAGGTCCAAGGGATAGAGTAAACCAGCACTGGTGCATCGGAATCAACCACTGGTCTCCCAAGAGCCGCTCAAACCACAAACACTTAGAAAATTCACTCTTATTGTACTTAAGTCTTCATTGTTCCTTTTGTATTCAATCCCAATTCAATTTCTGTGTTTCACGGTCACTGTGAAAGTCCAAGGGATACAGTAATCCTGCACTGGTGCATCGGTTTCTAATACTGGTCTCCCAGGAGTCGTTCAAAGCACAATCTCTTATAAGACTCAACCTTCTTGTACTTATGTCGGCATTGTCCCTTTTTATTCAATCGCGATGTGATTTCAGTGTTTCTTGGTCAATGTGAAGGTCAAAGGGATGCAGTAAACCTTCACTGGTGCATCGGAATTTAATACTGGTCTCCGAGGAGCCGCTCAAAGCACAAACTCTTAGAAAATTCAATTATCTTGCACTTAAGTTGGCATTGTGCATATTGTATTCAATCCCGATGCAATTTCTGTGTTTCATGGTCAATATGAAGGTCCAAGGGATGCAGTATACCTTCACTGGTACATCGGAATCTAATACTGGTCTCGCAGGAGCTGCTCAAAGCAAAAACCTTTAGAAGATACACTCTTCTTGTACTTATGTCGTTATTGTCCCTTTTGTATTCAATCCCGATGCAATTTCTGTGTTTCATGGTCCATGTGAAGGTCCAAGCGATACAGTACACCTACACTGGAGCATCGGAATCTAATACTGGTCTCCCAGGAGCGGCTCAAAGCACAAACTCTTAGAAGACTAACTCTTCTTGTTCTTAAGTCGGCATTGTCCGTTTTGTATTCAATCCCGATGCGAGTTCTGTGTTACTTGGTCAATGTGAAGGTCAAAGGGATACAGTAAACCTTCACTGGTGCATCTGAATTTAATACTGGTCTCCCAGGAGCCGCTCAAAGCACAAACTCTTACAAAATTCACTCTTGTTCTACTTGAGTCGGCATTGTCCCTTATGTATTCCATCCCGATGCAATTTCTGTGTTTCATGGTCAATGTGAAGGTACAAGGGATACGGTAAACCTGCACTGGTGCATCGGAATCTAATACTGGTCTCGGAGGAGCCGCTCAAAGCACAAACTCTTAGAAGATTCACTCTTCTTGTACTTAAGTCGGCATTGTCCATTTTGTATTCTATACCGATGCCCTTTCTGTGTTTCATTGTCAATATAGAGGTGCAAAGGATTCAGTAAACCAGCACTGGTGCATCGGAATCTAATACTGGTCTTCCTGGAGCTGCTCAACCCACAACTTCTTAGAAAATTCTCACTTGTTGTACTTAAGTCGGCATTGTCCCGTTTGTATGAAATGTCGATGCAATTTCTGTGTTTCTTGGCCAATGTGAAGGTCGAAGGGATACAGGGAACCTGCACTGGTGCATCGGAATCTAAAACTGGTCTCCCAGGAGCCGCTCAAAGGACAAACTCTTAGAAGATTCACTCTTGCTGTACGTAAGTCGGCATTGTTCCCTTTGTATTCAATCCCGATTCGATTTCTGTGTTTCATGGTCAATGTGAAGGTCCAAGGGATACAGTAAACCTGCACTGGTGCATCTGAATTTAATACTGGTCTCCCAGGAGCCCCTCAAATCACAAACTATTAGAAGATTCACTCTTCTTGTACTTAAGTCGACATTGTATCTTTTGTATTGGTCCGAATGCAATTTCTGTGTATCATGGTCAATGTGAAGGTCCAAGGGATACAGTAAACCTGTACCGGTGTATCGGAATCTAATACTGGTCTCCCAGGAGCCGCTCAAACATAAACTCTTAGAAGATTCAATCTTCTTGTACTCAAGTCGGAATTGTGCATTTTGTATTCATTCCCGATGCGATTTCTGTGTTTCATGGTCAATGTGAAGGTCCAATGGATACAATAAACCTGCACCGGTTCTTCGGAATCTAATACTGGTCTCCCAGGAGCAGCTCAAACCACAAACTCTTAGAAAATTCTTTCATCTTGTAAATATGTCGGCATTGTCCATTTAGTATTCAATCCCGATGAAATTTCTGTGTTTCATGGTCAATGTGAAGGTCCAAGGGATAAAGTAAACCTGCACTGGTGCATCAGAATCTAATACTTGTCTCCCAGGAGCCGCTCAAAGCACAAAATCTTAGATGATTGACTCTTCTTGTACTTAAGTCGGTAGTCCCATTTGTATTCAATCCCAATGCAATTTCTGGGTTTCATGGTCAATGTGAATGTCCAACGGATTCAGTAAACCTGCACCGGTGCATCGGAATCTAATACTGGTCTCCCAGGAGCTGCTCAAAGCACAAACTCTTACAAGACTCACTCTTCTTGTACTTAAGTCGGCATTGTGCCTTTTGTTTTCAATCCCGATGCAATTTCTGTGGTTGATGGTCCATGTGAAGGTCCAAGGGGTACAGAAAACCTGCACTGGTGCAACGGAATCTAATACCGGTCTCCCAGGAGCCGCTCAAACCACAAAATCTTAGAAAAACCACTCTTCATTTACTTAAGTCGGCATTGTTCCTTTTGTATTCAGTGCCGATGCACTTTCTGTGTTTCATGCCCAATGTGAAGGTCAAATAGATACAGTAAACCTGCGCAGGCGAATCGGAATCTAATAAAGGTCTCCCTGGAGCCGTTCAAAGTACAAACTCTTAGAAGATTCACTCTTCTTGTACTTAAGTCGGCATTGTCCATTTTGTATTCAATCCCGATGAAATTTCTGTGATTCATTGTCAATGTGATTGTCCAATGGATACAGTAAACCTGCACTGGTGCATCGGAATCTAATACTGATCTCCCAGGAGCCGCTCAAAGCACAAACTCTTAGAAGATTCACTCTTCTTGTACTTACGCCGGCATTTTGCCTTTTGTATTCAATCCCAATGCAATTTCTGTGTTTCATGATCAATGTGAAGTTCCAAGGGATACAGTAAACCTGCACTGGTGCATCAGAATCTAATACTGGTCTCCCTGGAGCTGCTCAACCCACAACCTCTTAGAAAATTCGCTCTTCTTGTACTTAAGACGGCATTGTCCGGTTTGTATTCAATCTCGATGCAATTTCTGTTTTTCATGGTCAATGTGAAGGTCGAAGGGACATAGTGAACCTACGCTGGTGCATCGGAATCTTATACTAGTCTTCCAGGAGCCGCTCAAAGCACAAACTCTTAGAAGATTCACTCTTCTTGTACTTAAGTCGGCATTGTTCCCTTTGTATTCAATCCCGATTCGATTTCTGTGTTTCATGGTCAATGTGGAGGTCCAAGGGATACAGTAAACCTGCTCTGGTGCATCGGAATTTAATACTGGTCTCCCAGTAGCCGCTCAAATCACAAACTATTAGATGATTCACTGTTCTTGTACTGAAGTCGACATTGTATCTTTTGTATTGGTTCGAATGCAATTTCTGTGTTCCATGGTCAATGTGAAGATCCATGGGATACAGTAAACCTGTACTGTTGCATCGGAATGTAATACTGGTCTCCCTGGAGCCGCTCAAAGCTTAAACTGTCTGAAGATTCACTCTTCTTCTACTCAAGTCGGCATTGTGCCTATTGTATTCAATCTCGATGCGATTTCTGTGTTTCATGGTCAATGTGAAGGTCCAAGGGATACAATAAACCTGCACTGGTCCATCGGAATGTAATACTGGTCTCCCAGGAGCAGCTCAAACCACAAACTCTTAGAAAATTCTCTCATCCTGTACCTATGTCGGCATTGTCCATTTTGTATTCAATCCCAATGAAGTTTCTGTGTTTCATGGTCAATGTGAAGGTCCAAGGGATACAGTAAACCTGCACTGGTGCATCGGAATCTAATACTGGTCACCCTGGAGCCGCTCAAAGCACAAACTCATAGAAGATTCAATCTTCTTGTACTTACTTAGGCATTGTGCCTTTTTTATTCAATCCCGACGCAATTTTTGTGTTTCATGATCACTGTGAAGTTGCAAGGGATACAGTAAACCTGCACTGGTGCATCGGAATCTAATACTGGTCACCCATGAGCCGCTCAAAGCACAAACTCTTAGAAGATTTACTCTTCTTGTACGTAAGTCGGCATTGTGCATTTTGTATTCAATCCCGATGCAATTTCTGCGTTTCATGGTCAATGTGAAGGTCTAAGGGATACAGTACACCTGCACTAGAGCATCGGAATCTAACACTGGTCTCCCAGGAGCCGCTCAAAGCACAAACTCTTAGGTGATTAACTTATCTTGTACTTAAGTAGGTAGAACCTTTTGTATTCAATTCAGATGCAATTCCTGTGTTTCATGGTGAATGTGAAGGTCCAAGGGATACAGTAAACCTGCACTGGTGCACCGGAATCTAATACAGGTCACCCAGGAGCCGCTCAAAGCACAATTTCTTAGAAGATTCATTCTTCTTGTAATTAAGTCGGCATTGTCCCTCTTGTATTCAATCCCGATGTAATTTCTGTGTTTCATGCTCAATGTGAATATCCAAGGGATACAATTAACCTGCACTGGTGCATCAGAAACTAATATTGGTCTCCCGGAGACCCTCAAAGCACAAACTCTTAGAAGATTCACTCTTCTTGTTCTTACGTTGTCATTGTCCCTTTTGTATTCATCCCAATGCAATTTTTGTGTTTCATGGACATTGTGAAGGTCCAAGGGATACAGTAAATCTGCCCAGGTGCATCGGAATCTAATACTGGTATCCCAGGTGCCGCTCAAAGCTCAAACTCTGAGGGGTTTCACTCTTCTTGTACTTATGTCGGCATTGTCCATTTTGTATTGAAACCCGCCGCAAAATCTGTGTTTCATTCTCAATGTGAAGGACCAAGGGATACAGTAAACTTGCGCTGGTGCATCGGAACCTAATACTGGTCTCCCAGGAGCCGCTCAAAGCACAAACTCTTAGAAGATTCACATTTCTTTTATTTAAGTCGACATTGTCGCTTTTGTATTCAATTCCGATGTAATTTCTTTCTTACATGGTCGATGTGAAGGTCCAAGCGATACAGTTAATCAGCACTGGTGTATCGGAATCTAATACTGGTCACCCAAGAGCCAATCAAAGCACCAACTCCTAGATGATTAACTCTTCTTGTACTTAAGTCGGCAGTCCCTTTTGTATTCAATCCCGATGCAATTTCTGTGTTTCATGGTCAATGTGAAGGTCCAAGGGATACAGTAAACCTGCTCTGGTGCATCGGAATCTACCACTGGTCTCCCACGAGCCGCTCAAACCACAAACGCTTAGAAAGATCACTCTTATTGTACTTAAGTTGGCATTGTTCCTTTTGTATTCATTCACAATGCAATTTCTGTGTTTCACGGTCACTGTGAAAGTCCAAGGGATACAGTAGTCCTGCACCCGTGCATCGGCTTCTAATACTGGTCTCCCAGGAGCCGTTCAGAGCACAATCTCTTATTAGATTCATCCTTCTTGTACTTAAGTCGGCATTGTGGTTTATGTATTAATCCCGATGCAATTTCTGTGTTTCATGGTCAAAGTGAAGGGCCAAGGGATAAAGAAAACCTGCACTGGTGCAACGGAATCTAATACTGGTCTCCCATGAACCACTCAAATCACAAACTCTTAGAAGACTAACCTTTCTTGTCCTTAAGTCGCCATTGTCCGTTTTGTATTCAATCCCGATGCGATTTCTGTGTTACTTGGCAAATGTGAAGGTCAAAGGGATACAGTAAACCTTCACTGGTGCATCGGAATTTAAAACTGGTCTCCCAGAAGCCGCTCAAAGCACAAACTCTTACAAATTTCATTCTTCTTCTACTTGAGTCGGCATTGTCCCTTATGTATTCCATCCCGATGCAATTTCTGTGTTTCATGGTCAATGTGAAGGTCCAAGGGATACGATAAAACTGCACTGGTGCATCGGAATCTAATACAGGTCTCGGAGGAGCCGCTCAAAGCACAAACTCTTAGAAAATTCATTCTACTTGCACTTAAGTTGGCATTGTGCAATTTGTATTCAATCCCGATTAATTTCTGTTTTTCATGATCAATGTGAAGGTCCAAGGGGTACAGTTAACCTGCACTGGTACATCGGAATCTAACACTGGTCTCCCAGGAGCCGCTCAAAGCACAAACTCTTAGATGATTAACTCTTCTTGAACTTAAGTCGGCAGAACCTTTTGTATTCAATCCAGATGCAATTCCTGTGTTTCATGGTCAATGTGAGGGTCCAAGGGATACAGTAAACTTGCACTGTTGCACCGGAATCTAATACTGGTCTCCCAGGACCCGCCCAAAGCACAAACTCTTGCAACACTCACTCTTCTTGTACTTAAGTCGGCATTGTGCCTTTTGTTTTCAATCCCGATGCAATTTCTGTGTTTGATGGTCCATGTGAAGGTTCAAGGGATACAATAAACCAGCACAGGGGATCAGAATCTAATACAGGTCTCCCAGGAGCCGCGCAAAGCACAATTTCTTAGAAGATTCATTCTTCTTGTAATTAAGTCGGCATTGTCCCTCTTGTATTCAATCCCGATGCAATTTATGTGTTTCATGGTCAATGTGAAGATCCAAGGGATACAATAAACCTGCACTGGTGCATCAGAATCTTATACTGGTCTCCCATGATCCACTCAAAGCACAAACTCTTAGAAGACTCACTCTTCTTGTTCTTAAGTCGGCATTGTCTCTTTTGTATCCAATCCCGATGCGATTTCTGTGTTTCTTGGTCAATGTGAAGGTCGAAGGGATGCAGTAAACCTGCACCGGTGCATCGGAATCTAATACTGGACACCCAGGAGCCGCTCAAATCTCAAACTCTTAGAAGATTCACTCTTCTTGTACCTAAGTCGGCATTGTCCCTTTTGTATTGAATCCCGATGCAATTTCTGTGTTTCATGCTAAATACGAAGGTCGAAGGGATACAGTAAACCTGCACCGGTGCATCGGAATCTAATACTGGTCTCCGAGGAGGCGCTCAAAGCACAAACTCTAAGATGATTAACTCTTCTTGTACTTAAGTCGGCAGTCCCTTTTGTAATCAATCTCGATGGAATTTCTGTGTTTGATGGTCAATGTGAAGATCCAAGGGATACAGTAAACCTGCACTGGTGCATCGGAATCTACCACTGGTCTCCTACGAGCCGCTCAAACCACAAACGCTTAGAAAATTAACTCTTATTGTACTTAAGTCGGCATTGTTCCTTTTGTATTCAATCCCAATGCAATTTCTGTGTCTCACGGTCACTGTGAATGTCCAAGGGATACAGTAATCCGGCACTGGTGCATCGGTTTCTAATACTGGTCTGCCAGGAGCCGTTCAAAGCACAATCTCTTATAAGATCACCCTACTTGTACTTTAGTCGGCATTGTCCCTTTTGTATTCACTCCCGATGCAATTTCTGTGTTTCATGGTCAATGTGAAGGTCCAAGGGATACAGTAAACCTGCACTGGTGCATGGGAATCTACTACTGGTCTCCGAGGAGCCGCTCAAACCACAAACACTTAGAAAATTCACTCTCATTGTACTTAAGTCGGCATTGTCCCTCTTGTATTCAGTCCCGATGCAATTTCTGTGTTTCGTGGTCAATGTGAAGGTCAAAGGGATGCAGTAAACCTTCACTGGTGCATCGGAATTTAATACTGGTCTCCGAGGAGCCGCTCAAAGCACAAACTCTTAGAAAATTCAATTATCTTGCACTTAAGTTGGCATTGTGCATTTTGTATTTAATCCCGATGAAATTTCTGTGTTTCATGGTCAATATGAAGGTCCAAGGGATACAGTAAACCTGCACTGGTGCATGGGAATCTACTACTGGTCTCCGAGGAGCCGCTCAAACCACAAACACTTAGAAAATTCACTCTCATTGTACTTAAGTCGGCATTGTCCCTCTTGTATTCAGTCCCGATGCAATTTCTGTGTTTCGTGGTCAATGTGAAGGTCAAAGGGATGCAGTAAACCTTCACTGGTACATCGGAATGTAATACTGGTCTCGCACAAGCTGCTCAAAGGAAAAACCTTTAGAAGATTCACTCTTCTTGTACTTATGTCGTTATTGTCCCTTTTGTATTTAATCCCGATGCAATTTCTGTGTTTCATGGTCCATGTGAAGTTCCAAGGGATACAGTACACCTGCACTGGAGCATTGGAATCTACAATTGGTCTCCCACGAGCCGTTCAAACCACAAACTCATAGAAAATTCACTCTTTTGTACTTATGTCGGCATTTTCCCTTATGTTTTCAATCCTGATGCAATTTCTGTGTTTGATGGTCAATATGAAGGTCCAAGCGATAGAGTAAACCTGCACTGGTGCAATGGAATCTAATACTGTTCTCCCAGGGGCCGCTCTAACCACAAACTCTTAGAAGATTCACTCTTCTTGTACTTAAGTCGGCAATGTGCCTTATGTATTAATACCGATGCAATTTCTGTGTTTCATGGTCAATGTGAAGGGCCAAGGAATAAAGTAAACCTGCACTGGTGCATCGGAATCTAATACTGGTCTCCCATGAGCCGCTCAAAAGCACAAACTCATGTTCTTAAGTCGGCATTCTCCCATTTGTATTCAATCCCGAAGCGATTTCTGTGTTTCGTGGTCAATGTGAAGGTTAAAGGGATACAGTAAACCTTCACTGGTGCAACGGAATTTAATACTGGCCTCCGAGGAGCCGCTCAAAGCACAAACTCTTAGAAAATGCACTCATCTTGCACTTAAGTTGGCATTGTGCATTTTGTATTCAATCCCGATGCAATTTCTGTGTTTTATGGTCATTTTGAAGGTCCAAGGGATACAGTAAACCTGCACTGTTACATCGGTATCTAATACTGGTCTCCCAGGAGCCGCACAAAGCACAAAGCCAAAGAAGATTCACACTTCGTGTACTTATGTCGATATAGTCCCTAATGTATTCAGTCCCGACCCAATATCTGTGTTTCATGGTCAATCTGAAGGTCCAAGGGATACAGTGAACCTGCACCGGTGCATCGGAATCTAATACTGGTCTCCCAGGACCCGCTCAAAGCACAAACTCTTACAAGATTCACTCTTCTTATACTTAAGTGGGCTTTGTGCCTTTTGTTTTCAATCCCGATCCAATTTCTGTGTTTTATGGTCCATGTGAAGGTCCAAGGGATACAATAAACCAGCACAGGTGCATCGGAATCTAATACTGGTCTCCCAGGAGCCGCTCAAAGCACAATTTCTTAGAAGATTCACTCTTCTTGTAATTAAGTCGGCAGTGTCCCTTTTGTATTCAATCCCGATGCAATTTCTGTGTTTCATGGTCATTGTCAACGTCCGAGGGATACAGTAAACCTGCACAGGTGCATCGGAATCTAATCCTGGTATCCCAGGAGCCGCTCAAAGCACAAACTCTGAAGAGATTCACTCTTCTTGTACTTAAGTTGGCATTGTCCCTTTTTTCTCAATCTCGACGCAATATCTGTGTTTCATGGCCAATGTGAAGGACCAAGGGATACAGTAAACCTGCACTGGTGCATCGGAACCTAATACTGGTCTCCCAAGAGTCGCTGAAAGCACAAATCCTTGGAAGATTCACTCTTCTTGTACTTATGTCGTTATTGTCCCTTTTGTATTCAATCCCGATGCAATTTCTGTGTGTCATGGTCAATGTGAAGGTCGAAGGGTTACAATAAACCTGCACCTGTGCATCGGAAACTAATATTGGTCTCCGAGGAAGCGCTCTACACACAAACTCTTAGATGATTAACTCTTCTTGTACTTAAGTCGGCGGTCCCTTTTGTATTCAATCCCGATGCAATATCTGTGTTTCATGGTCAATGTGAAGGTCCAAGGGATACAGTTAACCTGCACTGGTGCATCGGATTCTAATACTGGTCTCGCAGGAGCCGGTCAAAGCACAAACTCTTAGAAGATTCACTCTTCTTGTACTTAAGTCGACATTGTCTCTTTTGTATTCAATCCGGATGTAAATTCTGTTTTTCATGGTCAATGTGAAGGTCAAAGGGATACAGATAATCAGCACTGGTGCATCGGAATCTAATACTGGTCACCCAGGAACCGCTCAAAGCACAAACTCTTAGAAGATTCACTCTTCTTGTACTTAAGTCGGCATTGTGCATCTTGTGGTCAATCCCGATCCAATTTCTGCGTTTCATGGTCAGTGTGAAGGTCAAAGGGATACAGTATGCCTGCACTGGTGCATCGGAATCTAATACTGGTCTCCAATGAGTCGCTAAATGCACAAACTCTTAGAAAATTCACTCTTCTTGTTCTTATGTCTGCATTGTCCTTTTTGTGTTCAATCCTGATGCGATTTCTGTGTCTCTTGGACAATGTGAAGGTCAAAGGGATACAGTAAACCTGCACTGGTGCATCGGAATTTAATACTGGTCTCCCAGGAGCCGCTCAAAGCACAAACTCTTACCAAATTCACTCTTCTTGTACTTAAGTCGGCATTGTCCCTTTTGTATTCAATCCCGATGCAATTTCTGTGTTTCATGGTCAATGTGAAGGTCCATGGGATACAGTAAACCTGCACTGGTGCATCGGAATCTGCCACTGGTCTCCCAAGAGCCGCTCAAAGCACAAACTCTTAGATGATTAACTCTTCTTGAACTTAAGTCGGTACTACCTTTTGTATTCAATCCAGATGCAATTCCTGTGTTTCATGGTCAATGTGAAGTTCCAAGGGATACAGTAAACCCGCACTGGTGCACCGGAATCTAATACTGGTCTCCCAGGACCCGCCCAAAGCACAAACTCTTACAACACTCACTCTTCTTGTACTTAAGTCGGCATTGTGCCTTTTGTTCTCAATCCCGATGCAATTTCTGTATTGATGGCCCATGTGAAGGTCCAAGGGATACAATAAACCAGCACAGGGGCATCGGAATCTAATACAGGTCTCCCAGGAGCCGCTCAAAGCACAAACTCTTAGAAGACTCACTCTTCTTGTCCTTAAGTCGGCGTTGTCTCTTTTGTATCCAATCCCGATGCTATTTCTGTGTTTCTTGGTCAATGTGAAGGTCAAAGGGATACAGTAAACCTTCACTGGCGCATCGGAATTTGATACTGGTCTCCCAGGAGCCGCCAAAGCACAAACTCTTACAAAATTCACTCTTCTTCTACTTGAGTCGGCATTGTCCCTTATGTATTCCATCCCGAATCAGTTTCTGTGCTTCATGGTCAATGTGAAGGTCCAAGGGGATACAGTAAACTTGCACTGGTACATCGGAATCTAATACTGGTCTCTCAGGAGCCGCTCAAAGCACAAACCCTTACAAGATTCACACTTCATGTACTTATGTCGTTATTGTCCGTTTTGTGTTCAATCCCGATGCAATTTCTGTGTTTCATGGTCAATGTGAAAGTCCAAGGGATAGAGTAAACCTGCACAGGTGCATCGGAATATGATACTGGACACGCAGGAGGCGCTCAAATCTCAAACTCTTAGAAGATTCACTCTCCTTGTACTTAAGTCGGCATTGTCCCTTTTGTATTCACTCCCGATGCAATTTCTGAGTTTCATGCTCAATGTGAAGGTCGAAGGGATACAGTAAACCTGCACCGGTGCATCGGAATCTAATACTGGTCTCCGAGGAGGCGCTCAAAGCACAAACTCTTAGATGATTAACTCTTCTTGTACTTAAGTCGGCAGTCCCTTTTGTATTCAATCTCGATGCAATTTTTGGGTTTGATGGTCAATGTGAAGGTCCAAGGGATACAGTAAACCTGCACTGGTGCATCGGAATCTACCACTGGTCTCCCACGAGCCGCTCAAACCACAAACGCTTAGAAAATTAACTCTTATTGTACTTAAGTCGGCATTGTTCCTTTTGTATTCAATCCCAATGCAATTTCTGTGTCTCACGGTCACTGTGAAAGTCCAAGGGATACAGTAATCCTGCACTGGTGCATCGGTTTCTAATACTGGTCTGCCAGGAGCCGTTCAAAGCACAATCTCTTATAAGATTCACCCTTCTTGTACTTTAGTCGGCATTGTCCCTTTTGTATTCACTCCCGATGCAATTTCTGTGTTTCATGGTCAATGTGATGGTCCAAGGGATACAGTAAACCTGTACTGGCGCATCGGAATCTACCACTGGTCTCCGAGGAGCCGCTCAAACCACAAACACTTAGAAAACTCACTCTCATTGTACTTATGTCGGCATTGTCCCTTTTGTATTCAAACCCGATGCGATTTCAGTGTTTCTTGGTCAATGTGAAGGTCAAAGGGATGCAGTAAACCTTCACTGGTGCATCGGAATTTAATACTGGTCTCCGAGGAGCCGCTCAAAGCACAAACTCTTAGAAAATTCAATTATCTTGCACTTAAGTTGGCATTGTGCATTTTGTATTTAATCCCGATGAAATTTCTGTGTTTCATGGTCAATATGAAGGTCCAAGCGATAGAGTAAACCTGCACAGGTGCATCGGAATTTAATACTGGTATCCCAGGAGCCGCTCAAAGCACAAACTCTGAAGAGATTCACTTTTCTTGTACTTAAGTTGGCATTGTCCCTTTTTTCTCAATCTCGACGCAATATCTGTGTTTCATGGCTAATGTGAAGGACCAAGGGATACAATAAACCTGCACTGGTGCATCGGAACCTAATACTGGTCTCCCAAGAGTCGCTGAAAGCACAAATCCTTGTAAGATTCACTCTTCTTGTACTTATGTCGTTATTGTCCCTTTTGTATTCAATCCCGATGCAATTTCTGTGTTTCATGGTCAATGTGAAGGTCGAAGGGTTACAATAAACCTGCACCTGTGCATCGGAAACTAATATTGGTCTCCGAGGAAGCGCTCTACGCACAAACTCTTAGATGATTAACTCTTCTAGTACTTAAGTCGGCGGTCCCTTTTGTATTCAATTCCGATGCAATATCTCTGTTTCATGGTCTATGTGAAGGTCCAAGGGATACAGTTAACCTGCACTGGTGCATCGGATTTTAATACTGGTCTCGCAGGAGCCGGTCAAAGCAGAACTCATAGAAGATTCACTCTTCTTGTCCTTAAGTCGACATTGTCCCTTTTGTATTCAATCCCGATGTAAATTCTGTTTTTCATGGTCAATGTGAACGTCAAAGGGATACAGATAATCAGCACTGGTGCATCGGAATCTAATACTGGTCACCCAGGAACCGCTCAAAGCACAAACTCTTAGAAGATATACTCATCTTGTACTTAAGTCGGCATTGTGCATTTTGTGGTCAATCCCGATCCAATTTCTGCGTTTCATGGTCAGTGTGAAGGTCAAAGGGATACAGTAAGCCTGCACTGGTGCATCGGAATCTAATACTGGTCTCCCATGAGTCGCTAAATGCACAAACTCTTAGAAAATTCACTCTTCTTGTTCTTATGTCGGCATTGTCCTTTTTGTGTTCAATCCTGATGCGATTTCTGTGTTTCTTGGACAATGTGAAGGTCGAAGGGATACATTAAACCTGCACTGGTGCTTCGGAATTTAATACTGGTCTCCCAGGAGCCGCTCAAAGCACAAACTCTTACCAAATTCACTCTTCTTGTACTTAAGTCGGCATTGTCCCTTTTGTATTCAATCCCGATGCAATTTCTGTGTTTCATGGTCAATGTGAAGGTCCAAGGGATACAGTAAACCTGCACTGGTGCATCGGAATCTGCCACTGGTCTCCCAGGAGCCGCTCAAAACACAAACTCTTAGAAAATTCACTCTTTTGTACTTATGTCGGCATTTTTCCTGATGTATTCAATCCCGATGCAATTTCTGTGTTTGATGGTCAATGTGAAGGTCCAAGCGATAGAGTAGACCTGCACTGGTGCAATGGATCTAATACTGGTCTCCCAGGAGCCGCTCTAATTACAGACTATTAGAAGATTCACTCTTCTTGTTCTTAAGTCGGCAAAGTGCCTTATGTAATAATCCTGATGCAATTTCTGTGTTTCATGGTTAATGTGAAGGGCCAAGGAATAAAGTAATCCTGGACTGGTGCATCGGAATGTAATACTGGTCTCCCATGAGCCGCTCAAAAGAACAAACTCTTAGAAGATTCACTCTTCTTGTTCTTAAGTCGGCATTCTCCCATTTGTATTCAATGCCGAAGCGATTTCTGTGTTTCTTGGTCAATGTGAAGGTCAAAGGGATACAGTAAACCTTCACTGGTGCAACGGAATTTAATACTGGTCTCCGAGGAGCCGCTCATAAGACAAACTCTTAGAAAATTCACTCTTCTTGTTCTTATGTCGGCATTGTCCCTTTTGTATTCAATCCTGATGCGATTTCTGCGTCTCATGGTCAGTGTGAAGGGCCAAGAGATACAGTAAACCTGCACTTCTGCATCGGAATCTAATACTGGTCTCCCAAGAGCCGCTCAAAGCACAAACTCTTAGATGATTAACTCTTCTTGTACTTAAATGGGCTTTCCCTTTTGTATTCAATCCCTATGCAATTTCTGTGTTTTATGGTCAATGTGAAGGTCCAAGGGATACAGTAAACCTGCACTGGTGCATCGGAATCTAATACTGGTCTCCCATGAGTCGCTCAATGCACAAATTCTTAGAAAATTGACTCTTCTTGTTCTTATGTCGGCATTGTCCTTTTTGTGTTCAATCCTGATGCGATTTCTGTGTTTCTTGGTCAATGTGAAGGTCAAAGGGATACAGTAAACCTGCACTGGTGCATCGGAATTTAATACTGGTCTCCCAGGAGCCGCTCAAAGCACAAACTCTTACCAAATTCACTCTTCTTGTACTTAAGTTGGCATTGTCCCTTTTGTATTCAATCCCGATGCAATTTCTGTGTTTCATGGTCAATGTGAAGGTCCAAGGGATATAGTAAACCTGTACTGGTTCATCGGAGTCTGCCACTGATCTCCACGAGTCGCTCAAACCACAAACTCTTAGAAAATTCACTCTTTTGTACTTATGTCGGCATTTTCCCTTATGTATTCAATCCCGATGCAATTTCTGTGTTTGATGGTCAATGTGAAGGTCCAAGCGATAGAGTAAACCTGCACTGGTGTAATGGATCTAATACTGGTCCCCCAGGAGCCGCTCTAACCACAAACTCTTAGAAGATTCACTCTTCTTGTACTTAAGTCGGCAAAGTGCCTTATGTATTAATCCCGATGCAATTTCTGTCTTTCATGGTCAATGTGAAGGGCCAAGGAATAAAGTAAACCTGCACTGGTGCATCGGAATGTAATACTGGTCTCCCAGGAGCCGCTCAAATCACAAACTCTTAGAAGATTCACTCTTCTTGTACCTAAGTCGATATTGTCTCTTTTGTATTCAATCCCGATGTAATTTCTTTGTTTCATGGTCAACGTGAATGGAGCAAGGGATACAGATAATCAGCATTGGTGCATCGGAATCTAATACTGGTCACCCAGGAGCCGCTCAAAGCACAAACTCTTAGAAGATTCACTCTTCTTGTACTTAAGTCGGCACTGTGCATTTTGCGTTCAATCCCGATGCAATTTCTGCGTTTCATGGTCAATTTGAAGGCCAAGGGATACAGTAAACCTGCATTGGTGCATCGGAATCTAATACTGGTCTCCCAAGTGCCGCTCAAGCACAAACTCTTAGATGATTAACTATTCTTGTACTTAAAAGGGCAGTCCCTTTTGTATTCAATCCCGATGCAATTTCTGTGTTTCATGGTCAATGTGAGGGGCCAAGGGATACAGTAAACCTGCACTGGTGCATCGGAATCTAATACTGGTCTCCCATGAGTTGTTCAAAGCACAAAGTCTTAGAAGACCCACTCTTCTTGTTCTTAAGTCGGCATTGTCCTTTTTGTATTTAATGCCGATGAAATTTCTGTGTTACATGGTCAATGTGAAGGTCAAAGGGATACAGTAAACCTGCACTGGTGCATCGGAATTAAATACTGGTTTCCCAGGAGCCGCTCAAAGAACAAACTCTTACAAAATTCACTCTTCATGTACTTGAGTTGGCATTGTCCCTTTTGTATTCAATCCCGATGCAATTTCTGTGTTTCATGGTCAATGTGAAGGTCGAAGGGTTACAATAAACCTGCACTTGTGCATTGGAATCTAATATTGGTCTCCGAGGATGCGCTCAACGCACAAACTCTTAGATGATTAACTCTTCTTGTACTTAAGTCGGCGGTCCCTTTTGTATTCAATCCCGATGCAATTTCTGTGTTTTATGGTCAATGTGAAGGTCCAAGGGATACAGTAAACCTGCACTGGTGCATCGGAATCTAATACTGGCCTCCCAGGAGCCGCTGAAAGCACAAACCCTTCGAAGATTAACTCTTCTTGTACTTAAGTTGGCATTGTGTCTCTTATATTCAATCCCCAGCAATTTCTGTGTTTCATGGTCAATGTGAAGGTCCAAGGGATACAGTAAACCTGCAAAGGTGCATCGGAATCTAATACTGGACACCCAGGAAACGCTCAAAGTTCAGACTCCAGAAGATTCACTCTTCTTGTACTTCAGTTGGCATTGTCTCTTATGTATTCCATCCCGATTCAATTTTTGTGTTTCATGGTCAATGTGAAGGTCCAAGCGATACATTAAACCTGCACTGCTGCATCGGAATCAAACACTGGTCTCCGAGGAGCCGCTCAAAGCACAAACTCTTATAAAATTCACTCCTCTTGTACTTAAGCCCTCATTGTGTATTTTGTATTCAATCCCGATGCTATTTCTGCGTTTCATGGTTAAATTGAATGTCCAAGTGATACAGTAAACCTGCACTGGTGTATCGGAATGTACTACTGGTCTCCCAGGAGCTGCTCAGCCCACAAACTCTTAGAAAATTCATTCTTCTTTTACTTTAGTCGGAATTGTCAGTACTGTATACAGTTTCGATGCAATTTCTGTGTTTCCTGGTTATGTGAAGGTCCAAGGGATACAGTAAACCCGACTGCTGCATCAGTATCTAACACTGTTCTCCCAGGAGCCGCTGAAAGTACAAACTCTTAGAAGATTCGCCCTTCTGGTACTTAAGTCTGCATTGTCCCTCTTGTATTCAATAACGATGTAATTTCTGTGTTTCAGGGTCAATGTGAAGGTCCAAGGGATACAGTAAACCTGCACTTTTGCATCGGAATGTAAAACTGGTCTCCCAGGAGCTGCTCAAAACACAAACTCTTAGAAGAATCACTCTTCCTGTACTTAAGTTGGCATTGTTCCTTTTGTATTCAATGCCGATGCAATGTCTGTGTTTCATGGGCAATGTGAAGGTCCAAGGGATACAGTAAACCAGCACTGGTGCATCGGAATCTAAAACTGGTCTCGCTGGAGCTGCTCAACAAACAACCTCTTGGAAAATTCACTCTTCATGTACTTAAGTCGGCATTGTCCCGTTTGAATTCAATCTCGATGCAATTTCTGGCTTTCATGGTCAATGTGAACGTCGAAGGGATACAGTTAACCTGCGCTGGTGCATCGGAATCTGATACTGGTCTCCCAGGAGCCGCTCAAAACACAAACTCTTAGAAGATTCACTGTTCTCTGTACTCAAGCAGCAATGTATGTTTTTATTCAATCCTGATGCGATTTCTGTGTTTCATGGTCAATGTGAAGGTCCAAGGGATATAGTAAACCTGCACTGGTGCATCGGCATCTAATACTGGTCTCCCAGGAGCCGCTCAAATCACAAACACTTAAATGATTAACTCAACTTGTACTTATGTCGGCATTCTCCAATTTGTATTCAATCCCGGTGCAATATCTGTGTTTCATGGTCAATGTGAAGGGCCAAGGGATACTGTAAACCTGTACTGGTGCATCGGAATCTAATACTGGTCTCCCAGAAGTCGCTCAAAGCACAAACTCTTAGAAGATTCACTCTTCTTGTACTCATGCCGGCATTGTGCCTTTTTTATTCAATCCCGATGCGATTTCTGTGTTTCATGGTCAATGTGAAGGTCCAAGGGATGCAATAAGCCTGCACTGCTTCATCGGAATCTAATACTGATCTCCCAGGAGCAGCTCAAACCACAAACTCTTAGAAAATTCCCTCATCTTGTACTTACGTCGGCATTGTCCATTTTGTATGCAATCCCGATGAAATTTCTGTGTTTCACGGTCAATGTGAAGGTCCAAGGGATACAGTAAACCAGCACTGGTGCATTGGAATCTAATACTGGTCTCCCAGGAGCCGCTCAACGCTCAAACCCTTAGAGGATTCACTATTCTTTTACTCAAGCCGGCATTGTTCCTTCAGTATTTAATCCCGATGCGATTTCTGTGTTTCATGGTCAATGTGAAAGTCCAAGGGATACAGTTAACCTGCACTGGTGCATCGGAATCTAATACTGGCCTCCCAGGAGCCGCCGGAAGGACAAACACTTCGAAGATTCACTCTTCTTGTACCTAAGTTGGCATTGTCCCTCTTGCATTCAATCCCGATGTAATTTCTGTGTTTCATGGTCAATGTGAAGGTCCAAGGGATACAGTAAACCTGCACTTTTCCATCGGAATCTAAAACTGGTCTCCCAGGAGCTGCTCAAAACACAAACTCTTAGAAGAATCACTCTTCTTGTACTTAAGTCGGCATTGTCCCTTTTGTATTCAATCCCGATGCAATGTCTGTGTTTCATGGGCAATGTGAAGGTCCAAGGGATACAGTAAACCAGCACTGGTGCATCGGAATCTAATACTGGTCTCGCTGGGGCTGCTCAACAAACAACCTCTTAGAAAATTCACTCCTCTTGTACTTAAGTCGGCATTGTCCCGTTTGTATTCAATCTCGATGCAATTTCTGGCTTTCATGGCCAATGTGAAGGTCCAAGGGATACAGTAAACCTCCACTGGTGCATCGTAATCTAATACCGGACTCCCAGGAGCCGCTCAAATCACAAAGACTTAGATGATTAACTCTTCTTGTACTTAAGTTGGCAGTCCCTTTTGTAATCAATCCCGATGCAATATCTGTGTTTCATGGTCAATGTGAAGGGCCAAGGGATACTGTAAACCTGTACTGGTGCATCGGAATCTAATACTGGTCTCCCAGGAGCCGCTCAAAGCACAAACTCTTAGAAGATTCACTCTTCTTGTACTCATGCCGGCATTGTGCCATTTTTATTCAATCCCGATGCGATTTTTGTTTTTCATGGTCAATGTGAAGGTCCAAGGGATGCAATTAACATGCACTGCTTCATCGGAATCTAATACTGATCTTCCAGGAGCAGCACAAACCACAAACTCTTAGAAAATTCCCTCATCTTGTACTTACGTCGGCATTGTCCATTTTGTATTCAATCCCGATGAAATTTCTGTGTTTCATGGTCAATGTGAAGGTCCAAGGGATACAGTAAACCAGCACTGGTGCATCTGAATCTAATACTGGTCTCCCAGGAGCCGCTCAAAGCACAAACCCTTAGAAGATTCACTCTTTTTGTACTCAAGCCGGCATTGTTCCTTCAGTATTCAATCCCGATGCGATTTCTGTGTTTCATGGTCAATGTGAAAGTCCAAGGGATACAATAAAAATGCACTGGTTCATCGGAATCTAATACTGGTCTCCCAGGAGCAGCTCAAACCACAAACTCGTAGAAAATTCTCTCATCCTGTACTTATGTCGGCATTGTCCAATTTATATTCAATCCCGATGAATTTTCTCTCTTTCATGGTCAATGTGAAGGTCCAACGAATACACTAAACCTTCACTGGTGCATTGGAATCTAGTATTGGTCTCCCAGGAGACGCTAAAAGCGCAAACTCTTAGAAGAATCACTCTTCTTGTACTTACGTCGGCATTGTACCTTTTGTATTCAATCTTGATGCAATTTCTATGTTTCATGATCAATGTGAAAGTCCAATGGCTACAGTAAACCTGCACTTGTGCATCAGAATCTAATACTGGTCTCCCAGGAGCCGCTCAAAGCAAAAACCCTTAGAAGATTAACTCTTCTTGTACTTAAGCCGGCATTGTCCCTTTTGTATTCAGTGCCAATGCAATTTCTGTGTTTCATGGTCAATGTGAAGGTCTAAGGGATACAGTAAACCTGCACTGGTGCATCGGCATCGAATACTGGTCTCCCAGGAGCCGCTAGAAGCACAAACTCTTAGAAGATAAACTCTTCTTGTATTTAAGTCGGCAGTCCGTTTTGTATTCAATCCCGATGCAATTTCTGAGTTTCATGGTCAATGTGAAGGTCCAAGGGATACAGTAAACCTGCACTGGTGCATCGGAATCTAATACTGGTTTTCCAGGAGCCGCTTAAAGGACAAACCAGGCGAAGATTCACTCTTCTTGTACTTAAGTCGGCATTGTCCCTGTTGTATCCAATCCCGAGCAATTTCTGTGTTTCATGGTCAATGTGTAGGTCCAAGGGATACAGCAAAACCTGCACAGGTTCATCGTAATCTAATACTGGACACCCAGGAGCCGCTCAAATCTCAAACTCTTGAAAGATCCACTCTTCTTGTACTTCAGTCGGCATTGTCCCTTATGTATTCCATCCCGATGCAATTTCTGTGTTTCATGGTCAAATTGAAGTTCCAAGGTATACAGTAAACCTGCACTGGTGCATCGGAATCGAACACTGGTCTCCGAGGAGCCGCTCAAAGCACAAACTCTTAAAAAATTCACTCTTCTTGTACTTTAGTCGGAATTGTCCCTTTTGTATACAATATCGATGCAATTTCTGTGATTCCTGGTCAATATGAAGGTCCAAGCGATAGAGTAAACCTGCACTGGTGCAACGGAATCTAATACTGGTCTCCCATGAGTCGCTCAAAGCACAAACTCTTAGAAGACTCACTCTTCTTGTTCTTAAGTCGACATTGTGCCTTATGCATTAATCACGATGCAATTTCTGTGTTTCATGGTCACTGTGAAGGGCGAAGTGATACAGTAAACCCGCACTGGTGCATCGGAATTTAATACTGGTCTCCCAGGAGCCGCTCAAAGCACCATCCATCAGAAGAATCACTCTTCTTGTACTTATGTCGTTATTGTGTCTTTTGTATTCAATCCCGATGCAATTTCTGTGTTTCATGGTCAATGTGAAGGTCCAAGGGATACAGTAAACCAGCACAGGTGCATCGGAAAGTAATACATGACACCCAGGAGCACCTGAAAGCTCAAAATCTTAGAAGATTCAAACCTCTTGTACTTAAGTCGGCCTTGTCCGTTTTGTATTCAATCCCGATGCAATTTCTGTGTTTCATGGTCAATGTGAAGGTCGAAGGGATACAGTAAACCTGCACTGGTGCATCGGAATCTAATACTGGTCTCCGAGGAGGCGCTCAAAGCACAAACTCATAGATGATTAACTCCTCTTGTTCTTAAGTCGGCAGTCCCTTTTGTATTCAATTCCGAGCAATTTCTGTGTTTCATGGTCAATGTGAAGGTCCAAGGGATACAGTAAACCTGCGCAGGTGCATCGGAATCTAATACTGTACACCCAGGAGCCGCTCAAAGCTCAAACTCTTGGAAGACTAAGTCTTCTTGTACTTCAGTCGGCATTCTTCCTTATGTATTCCATCCCGATGCAATTTCTGTATTTCATGGTCAATGTGAAGGTTCAAGGGATACAGTAAACCTGCACTGGTGCACTGGAATCGAACACTGGCCTCAGAGGAGCCGCACAAAGCACAAACTCTTAGAAAGTTCACTCTTCTTGTATTTAAGCTGGCATTGTGTATTTTACATTCAATCCCGATGCAATTCCTGTGTTTCATGGTCAATGTCAAGGTCCAAGGGATACAGTAAACCAGCACTGGTGCATGGGAACCTAATACTCGTCTCCCACGAGCTGCTGAGCCCACAAACTCTTAGAAAATTCACTGTTCTGGTATTTTAGTTGGAATTGTCAATATTGTATACAATTTCGATGCAATGTCTGTGTTTCCTGGTTATGTGAAGGTCCAAGGGATACAGTAAACAAGCACTGGTGCATCGGAATCTAGCACTCTTCTCCCACGAGCCGCTGAAAGCACAAACTCTTAGAAGATTTGCCCATCTGGTACATAAGTCGTCATTGTCCCTCTTGTATTCAATCCCGATGCAATTTCTGTGTTTCATGGTCAATGTGAAGGACCAAGGGACACAGTAAACCAGCACTGGTGCATCGGAATCTAATACTGGTCTCCCAGGAGCCGCTCAAAACACAAACTCTTAGAAGAATCACTATTCTTGTACTTAAGCCGGCATTGTCCCTTTTGTATTCAATCCCGATGCAATTTCTGTATCTCATGGGCAATATGAAGGTCCAAGGGATACAGTAAACCAGCACTGGTGCATCGGAATCTAATACTGGTCTCCCTGGAGCTACTCAACAAACAACCTCTTAGAAAATTCACTCTTTTTGTACTTAAGTCGGCATTGTCCCGTTTGTATCAAATGTCGATGCAATTTCTGTGTTTCATCTTCAATGTGAACAACGAAGGGATACAGTAAACCTGCGCTGGTGCAGCGGAATCTAATACTGGTCTCCCAGGAGCCGCTCAAAACACTAACACTTAGAAGATACACTCTTCTTGCGCTTAAGTTGTCATTGTATCTTTTGTATTGGTCCCCATGCAATTTCTGTGTTTCATGGTCAATGTGAAGGTCCAAGGGATACAGTAAACCTGTACTGGTGCATCGGAATCTAATACTGGTCTCCCAGGAGGCGCTCAAAGCAAAAACTCTTAGAAGATTCTCTCTTCTTGTACTCAAGCCGGCATTGCGCCTTTTTTATTCAATCCCGGGGCGATTTCTGCGTTTCATGGTCAATGCGAAGGCCCAAGGGATACAATAAATCTGCACTGGCTCATCGGAATGTAATACTGGTCTCCCAGGAGCAGCTCAAATTACAAACTCTTAGAAAATTCCCTCATCTTGTACTTATGTCGGCATTGTGCCTTTAGTATTCAATCGCGATGCGATTTCGGTGTTTCATGGTCAATGGGAAAGTCCAAGGGATACAATAAACCTGCACTGGTTCATCGGAATCTAATACTGGTCTCCCAGGAGCAGCTCAAACCACAAACTCCTAGAAAATTCACACATCTTGTACTTATGGCGGCATTGTCCACTTTTGTTCAATCCCGATGAATTTTCTGTGTTTCATGGTCAATGTGAAGGTACAAGGGATACAGTAAACCTGCACTTGTGCATCAGAATCTAATACTAGTCTCCCTGGAGACGCTAAAAGCACAAACTCTTAGAAGATAAACTCATCTTGTACATAAGTCTGCATTGTCCCTTTTGTATTCAATCCCGATGCAATTTCTGTGCTTCATGGTCAATGTGAAGGTCGAAGGGATACAGTAAACCTGCACTGGTGCAATGGAATCTAATACTGGTCTCCCAGGAGCCGCTCAAAGCAGAAACTCTTAGAAGATTAACTCTTTTTGTACTTAAGTCGGCAGTCCCTTTTGTATTCAATCCCGTTGCAATTTCTGAGTCTCATGGTCAATGTGAAGGTCCAAGGGATTCAGTTAACCTGCACTGGTGCTTCGGAATCTAATACTGGCCTCCCAGGAGCCGCTGAAAGCACAAACCCTTCGAAGATTCACTCTTCTTGTACTTAAGTTGGCATTGTCCCTCTTGTATTCAATCCCCAGCAATTTCTGTGTTTCATGGTCAATGTGAAGGTCCAAGGGATACAGTAAACCTGCAAAGTTGCATCGGAATCAAATACTGAACACCCAGGAAACGCTCAAATTTCGGACTCTGGAAGATTCACTCTTCTTGTACTACAGTTGGCATTGTCACTTATGTATTCCATCCCGATGCAATTTTTGTGTTTCATGGTCAATGTGAAGGTCCAAGCGATACATTAAACCTGCACTGGTGCATCGGACTCAAACACTGGTCTCCAAGGAGCCGCTCAAAGCACAAACTCTTATAAAATTCACTCTTTTTGTACTTAAGCCCTCATTGTGTATTTTGTATTCAATCCCGATGCTATTTTTGCGTTTCATGGTCAAATTGAAGGTCCAAGGGATACAGTAAACCTGCACTGGTGTATCGGAATGTACTACTGGTCTCCCAGGAGCTGCTCAGCCCACAAACTCTTAGAAAAATTAATTCTTCTTGTACTTTAGTCGGAATTGTCAGTACTGTATACAGTTTCGATGCAATTTCTGTGTTTCCTGGTTATGTGAAGGTCCAAGGGATACAGTAAACCCGACTGGTGCATTAGTATCTAACACTGTTCTCCCACGAGCCGCTGAAAGCACAAACTCTTAGAAGATTTGCCCATCTGGTACATAAGTCGTCATTGTCCCTCTTGTATTCAATACCGATGTAATTTCTGTGTTTCATGGTCAATGTGAAGGTCCAAGGGGTACAGTAAACCTGCACTTTTGAATCGCAATCTAAAACTGGTCTCCCAGGAGCTGCTCAAAACACAAACTCTTAGAAGAATCCCTCTTCTTGTACTTAAGTCGGCATTGTCCCTTTTGTATTCAATCCCGATGCAATGTCTGTGTTTCATGGGCAATGTGAAGGTGCAAGGGATACAGTAAACCAGCACTGGTGCATCGGAATCTAAAACTGGTCTCCCAGGAGCCGCTCAAAGCACAAACCCTTAGGAGATTCACTCTTCTTGTACTCAAGCCGGCATTGTTGCTTCAGTATTCAATCCCGTTGCGATTTCTGTGTTTCATGGTCAATGTGAATGTCCAAGGGATACAACAAACCTGCACTGGTTCATCGGAATCTAATACTGGTCTCCCAGATGCAGCTGAAACCACAAACCCTTAGAAAATTCCCTCATCTTGTAATTATGTCGGCATTCTCCATTTTGTATTCAATCACGCTGTAATATCTGTCTTTCATGGTCAATGTGAAGGTCCAACGAATACAGCAAACCTGCACTGGGGCATTGGAATCTAATACTGGTCTCCCAGGAGACGCTAAAAGCAAAAACTCTTAGAAGATTCACTCTTCTTGTACTTACGTCGGCATTGTACCTTTTGTATTCAATCGTGATGCAATTTCTGTGTTTCATGATCAATGTGAAAGTCCAATGGCTACAGTAAACCTGCACTTGTGCATCAGAATCTAATACTGGTCTCCCAGGAGCCTCTCAAAGCACAAACCCTTATAAGATTAACTCTTCTTGTATTTAAATCGGCAGTCCCTTTTGTAGTCAATCCCGATGCAATTTCTGTGTTTCATGGTCAATGTGTAGGTCCAAGGGATACAGTAAACCTGACCAGGTTCATCGGAATCTAATACTGGACACCCAGGAGCCGCACAAATCTCAAACACTTGAAAGATTCACTCTTCTAGTACTTCAGTCGGCATTGTCCCTTATGTATACCATCCCGATGCAATTTCTGTGTTTCATGGTCAAATTGAAGTTCCAAGGGATACAGTAAACCTGCACTGGTGCATCGGAATCGAACACTGGTCTCCGAGGAGCCGCTCAAAGCACAAAGTCTTAGAAAATTCACTCTTCTTGCACTTAAGTTGGCATTGTGCATTTTGTATTAAATCCTGATGCAATTTCTGTGTTTCATGGTCAATGTGAAGGTCCAAGGAATACAGTAAACCTGCACTGGTACATCGGAATCCAATACTGGTCTCCCAGGAGCCGCTCAAAGCACAATCCCTTAGAAGATTCACTCTTCTTGTACTTATGCCGTTATTGTGCCTTTTGTATTCAATCCCGATGCAATTTCTGTGTTTCATGGTCAATGTGAAGGTCCAAGGGATACAGTAAACCAGCACAGGTACATCGCAAACTAATACATGACACCCAGGAGCCGCTCAAAGCTCAAAATCTTAGAAGATTCAAACCTCTTGTACTTAAGTCGGCATTCTTCCTTATGTATTCCATTCCGATGCAATTTCTGTGTTTCATGGTCAATGTGAAGGTCCAAGGGATACAGTAAACCTGCACTAGTGCATCGGAATCGAACACTGGCCTCAGAGGAGCCGCTCAAGGCACAAACTCTTATAAAGATCCCTCTTCTTGTACTTAAGCTGGCATTGTGTATTTTGCATTCAATCCCGAAGCAATTTCTGTGTTTCACCGTAAAATTGAAGGTCTAAGGGTTACAGTAAACCTGCACTGGTGCATCGGAATATAATACTCGTCTCCGAGGAACTGCTCAGCCCACAAACTCTTAGAAAATTCACTGTTCTGGTATTTTAGTCGGAATTGTCAATATTGCATACAATTTCGATCCCATTTCTGTGTTTCCTGGTTATGTGAAGGTCCAAGGGATACAGTAAACCAGCACTGGTGCATCGGAATCTAACACTGTTCTCCCACGAGCCTCTGAAAACACAAAATCTTAGAAGATTTGCCCATCTGGTACTTAAGTTGTCATTGTCCCCCTTGTATTCAATCCCGATGCAATTTCTGTGTTTCATGGTCAATGTGAAGGTCCAAGGGATTCAGTAAACCTGAACTGGCGCATCGGAATCTATTACTGGTCTCCCAGGAGCCGCTAAGAGCACAAACTCTTAGAAGATTCACTCTTCTTGTACTTACGTCGGTATTGTGCCTTTTGTATTCAATCCCGATGGAATTTCTGTGTTTCATGATCAATGTGAAGATCCAATGGCTACAGTAAACCTGCACTGGTGCATCAGAATCTAATACTTGTCTCCCAGGAGCCGATCAAAGCACAAATCCTTAAAAGTTAAATTCTTCTTGTACTTAAGTCGGCATTCTCCCTTTTGTATTAAATCCAGATGCAATTTCTGTGTTTCATGGTACATGTGAAGGTCCAAGGGATACAGTAAACCAGCACTGGTGCAGCGGAATCTAATACTGGTCTCCCAGGAGCCGCTCAAAGCACTAACACTTAGAAGATTCACTCTTCTTGCACTTAAGTCGACATTGTATCTTTTGTATTTGTCCCCATGCAATTTCTGTGTTTCCTGGTCAATGTGAAGGTCCAAGGGATACATATAACCTGCACTGGAGCATCGGAATCTAATACTGGTCTCCCAGGAGACGCTCAAAGCACAAACGCTTAGAAGATAAACTCTTCTAGTACTCAAGTCGGCATTGTGCCCCTTGTATTCGATTCCGATGCGATTTCTGTGTTTCATGGTCAATGTGATGGTCCAAGGGATTCAATAATCCAGCACTGGTGCAACGGAATCTAATACTGGTCTCCCAGGAGCCGCTCAGAGCAGAAACTCTTAGAAGATTCACTCTTCTTGTACTTAAGTCGGCAATTTTGCCTTATGTATTCAATCCCGATGCAATTTCTGTGTTTCATGCTCAATGTGAATGGCCAAGGGGCACAGTAAACCTGCACAGGTGCATCGGAATCTAATACTGGTCTCCCATGAGCCGCTCAAAGCACAAACTCTTAGAAAATTTCCTCATCTTATATTTATGGCGCCATTGTCCATTTTGTATTCAATACCGATGAAATTTCTGTGGTTCATGGTCAATGTGAAGGTCCAAGGGATACAGAAAACCTGCACTGGAGCATCGGAATATAATGCTGGTCTCCAGGAGCCGCTCAAAGCACAAACCCTTTGAAGATTCACTCTTCTTGAACCTTTGTCGTTTTTGTCCCTCTTGTATTCAATCGCGATGCAATTTCTGTATTTCATGGTCAATGTGAAGGTCCAAGGGATACAGAAAACCTGCACTGGTGCATCGCAATCTGATACTGGACACCCAGGAAACGCTCAAAGTTCAGACTCCGGAAGATTCACTCTTCTTGTACTTCAGTTGGCATTGTCTCTTATGTATTCCATCCCGATTCAATTTTTGTGTTTCATGGTCAATGTGAAGGTCCAAGCGATACATTAAACCTGCACTGCTGCATCGGAATCAAACACTGTTCTCCGAGGAGCCGCTCAAAGCACAAACTCTTATAAAATTCACTCCTCTTGTACTTAAGCCCTCATTGTGTATTTTGTATTCAATCCCGATGCTATTTCTGCGTTTCATGGTCAAATTGAATGTCCAAGGGATACAGTAAACCTGCACTGGTGTATCGGAATGTACTACTGGTCTCCCAGGAGCTGCTCAGCCCACAAACTCTTAGAAAATTCATTCTTCTTTTACTTTAGTCGGAATTGTCAGTACTGTATACAGTTTCGATGCAATTTCTGTGTTTCCTGGTTATGTGAAGGTCCAAGGGATACAGTAAACCCGACTGCTGCAACAGTATCTAACACTGTTCTCCCAGGAGCCGCTGAAAGTACAAACTCTTAGAAGATTCGCTCTTCTGGTACTTAAGTCTGCATTGTCCCTCTTGTATTCAATCCCAATGTAATTTCTGTGTTTCAGGGTCAATGTGAAGGTCCAAGGGATACAGTAAACCTGCACTTTTGCATCGGAATGTAAAACTGGTCTCGCAGGAGCTGCTCAAAACACAAACTCTTAGAAGAATCACTCTTCTTGTACTTAAGTTGGCATTGTTCCTTTTGTATTCAATGCCGATGCAATGTCTGTGTTTCATGGGCAATGTGAAGGTCCAAGGGATACAGTAAACCAGCACTGGTGCATCGGAATCTAAAACTGGTCTCGCTGTAGCTGCTCAACAAACAACCTCTTGGAAAAATCACTCTTCATGTACTTAAGTCGGCATTGTCCCTTTTGTATTCAATCTCGATGCAATTTCTGGCTTTCATGGTCAATGTGAACGTCGAAGGGATACAGTTAACCTGCGCTGGTGCATCGGAATCTGATACTGGTCTCCCAGGAGCCGCTCAAAACACAAACTCTTAGAAGATTCACTGTTCTCTGTACTCAAGCAGCAATGTGCGTTTTTATTCAATCCTGATGCGATTTCTGTGTTTCATGGTCAATGTGAAGGTCCAAGGGATACAATAAACCTGCAGTGGTTTATCGGATTCTAATACTGGTCTCCCAGATGCAGCTCAAACCACAAACCCTTAGAAAATTCCCTCATCTTGTACTTATGTCGGCATTCTCCATTTTGTATTCAATCACGATGTAATATCTGTGCTTCATGGTCAATGTGAAGGTCCAAGGGATATAGTAAACCTGCACTGGTGCATCGGAATCTAATACTGGTCTCCCAGGAGCCGCTCAAATCACAAACACTTAAATGATTAACTCAACTTGTACTTATGTCGGCATTCTCCATTTTGTATTCAATCCCGGTGCAATATCTGTGTTTCATGGTCAATGTGAAGGGCCAAGGGATACTGTAAACCTGTACTGGTGCATCGGAATCTAATACTGGTCTCCCAGGAGTCGCTCAAAGCACAAACTCTTAGAAGATTCACTCTTCTTGTACTCATGCCGGCATTGTGCCTTTTTTATTCAATCCCGATGCGATTTCTGTGTTTCATGGTCAATGTGAAGGTCCAAGGGATGCAATAAGCCTGCACTGCTTCATCGGAATCTAATACTGATCTCCCAGGAGCAGCTCAAACCACAAACTCTTAGAAAATTCCCTCATCTTGTACTTACGTCGGCATTGTCCATTTTGTATGCAATCCCGATGAAATTTCTGTGTTTCATGGCCAATGTGAAGGTCCAAGGGATACAGTAAACCAGCACTGGTGCATTGGAATCTAATACTGGTCTCTCAGGAGCCGCTCAACGCTCAAACCCTTAGAGGATTCACTCTTCTTTTACTCAAGCCGGCATTGTTCCTTCAGTATTTAATCCCGATGCGATTTCTGTGTTTCATGGTCAATGTGAAAGTCCAAGGGATACAGTTAACCTGCACTGGTGCATCGGAATCTAATACTGGCCTCCCAGGAGCCGCCGAAAGCACAAACCCTTCGAAGATTCACTCTTCTTGTACTTAAGTTGGCATTGTCCCTCTTGCATTCAATCCCGATGTAATTTCTGTGTTTCATGGTCAATGTGAAGGTCCAAGGGATACAGTAAACCTGCACTTTTCCATCGGAATCTAAAACTGGTCTCCCAGGAGCTGCTCAAAACACAAACTCTTAGAAGAATCACTCTTCTTGTACTTAAGTCGGCATTGTCCCTTTTGTATTCAATCCCGATGCAATGTCTGTGTTTCATGGGCAATGTGAAGGTCCAAGGGATACAGTAAACCAGCACTGGTGCATCGGAATCTAATACTGGTCTCGCTGGGGCTGCTCAACAAACAACCTCTTAGAAAATTCACTCTTCTTGTACTTAAGTCGGCATTGTCCCGTTTGTATTCAATCTCGATGCAATTTCTGGCTTTCATGGTCAATGTGAAGGTCCAAGGGATACAGTAAACCTCCACTGGTGCATCGTAATCTAATACCGGACTCCCAGGAGCCGCTCAAATCACAAAGACTTAGATGATTAACTCTTCTTGTACTTAAGTTGGCAGTCCCTTTTGTAATCAATCCCGATGCAATATCTGTGATTCATGGTCAATGTGAAGGGCCAAGGGATACTGTAAACCTGTACTGGTGCATCGGAATCTAATACTGGTCTCCCAGGAGCCGCTCAAAGCACAAACTCTTAGAAGATTCACTCTTCTTGTACTCATGCCGGCATTGTGCCTTTTTTATTCAATCCTGATGCGATTTTTGTTTTCCATGGTCAATGTGAAGGTCCTAGGGATGCAATTAACATGCACTGCTTCATCGGAATCTAATACTGATCTTCCAGGAGCAGCACAAACCGCAAACTCTTAGAAAATTCCCTCATCTTGTACTTACGTCGGCATTGTCCATTTTGTATTCAATCCCGATGAAATTTCTGTGTTTCATGGTCAATGTGAAGGTCCAAGGGATACAGTAAACCAGCACTGGTGCATCTGAATCTAATACTGGTCTCCCAGGAGCCGGTCAAAGCACAAACCCTTAGAAGATTCACTCTTTTTGTACTCAAGCCGGCGTTGTTCCTTCAGTATTCAATCCCGATGCGATTTCTGTGTTTCATGGTCAATGTGAAAGTCCAAGGGATACAATAAAAATGCACTGGTTCATCGGAATCTAATACTGGTCTCCCAGGAGCAGCTCAAACCACAAACTCTTAGAAAATTCTCTCATCCTGTACTTATGTCGGCATTGTCCAATTTATATTCAATCCCGATGAATTTTCTCTCTTTCATGGTCAATGTGAAGGTCCAACGAATACACTAAACCTGCACTGGTGCATTGGAATCTAATATTGGTCTCCCAGGAGACGCTAAAAGCGCAAACTCTTAGAAGATTCATTCTTCTTGTACTTACGTCGGCATTGTACCTTTTGTATTCAATCTTGATGCAATTTCTATGTTTCATGATCAATGTGAAAGTCCAATGGCTACAGTAAACCTGCACTTGTGCATCAGAATCTAATACTGGTCTCCCAGGAGCCGCTCAAAGCAAAAACCCTTAGAAGATTAACTCTTCTTGTACTTAAGCCGGCATTGTCCCTTTTGTATTCAGTTCCAATGCAATTTCTGTGTTTCATGGTCAATGTGAAGGTCTCAGGGATACAGTAAACCTGCACTGGTGCATCGGCATCGAATACTGGTCTCCCAGGAGCCGCCAGAAGCACAAACTCTTAGAAGATAAACTCTTCTTGTATTTAAGTCGGCAGTCCCTTTTGTATTCAATCCCGATGCAATTTCTGAGTTTCATGGTCAATGTGAAGGTCCAAGGGATACAGTAAACCTGCACTGGTGCATCGGAATCTAATACTGGTTTTCCAGGAGCCGCTTAAAGGACAAACCAGGCGAAGATTCACTCTTCTTGTACTTAAGTCGGCATTGTCCCTGTTGTATCCAATCCCGAGCAATTTCTGTGTTTCATGGTCAATGTGAAGGTCGAAGGGATACAGTAAACCTGCACTGGTGCATCGGAATCTAATACTGGTCTCCGAGGAGGCGCTCACAGCACAAACTCATAGATGTTTAACTCCTCTTGTACTTAAGTCGGCAGTCCCTTTTGTATTCAATTCCGAGCAATTTCTGTGTTTCATGGTCAATGTGAAGGTCCAAGGGATACAGTAAACCTGCACAGGTGCATCGGAATCTAATACTGTACACCCAGGAGCCGCTCAAAGCTCAAACTCTTGGAAGATTAAGTCTTCTTGTACTTCAGTCGGCATTCTTCCTTATGTATTCCATCCCGATGCAATTTCTGTGTTTCATGGTCAAATTGAAGTTCCAAGGGATACAGTAAACCTGCACTGGTGCATCGGAATCGAACACTGGTCTCCGAGGAGCCGCTCAAAGCACAAACTCTTAAAAAATTCACTCTTCTTGTACTTTAGTCGGAATTGTCCCTTTTGTATACAATATCGATGAAATTTCTGTGTTTCCTGGTCAATATGAAGGTCCAAGCGATAGAGTAAACCCGCACTGGTGCAACGGAATCTAATTCTGGTCTCCCATGAGTCGCTCAAAGCACAAACTCTTAGAAGACTCACTCTTCTTGTTCTTAAGTCGACATTGCGCCTTATGCATTAATCACGATGCAATTTCTGTGTTTCATGGTCACTGTGAAGGGCGAAGTGATACAGTAAACCCGCACTGGTGCATCGGAATCTAATACTGGTCTCCGAGGAGGCACTCACAGCACAAACTCATAGATGATTAACTCCTCTTGTACTTAAGTCGGCAGTCCCTTTTGTATTCAATTCCGAGCAATTTCTGTGTTTCATGGTCAATGTGAAGGTCCAAGGGATACAGTAAACCTGCACAGGTGCATCGGAATCTAATACTGTACACCCAGGAGCCGCTCAAAGCTCTAACTCTTGGAAGATTAAGTCTTCTTGTACTTCAGTCGGCATTCTTCCTTATGTATTCCATCCCGATGCAATTTCTGTGTTTCATGGTCAATGTGAAGGTTCAAGGGATACAGTAAACCTGCACTGGTGCATTGGAATCGAACACTGGCCTCAGAGGAGCCGCACAAAGCACAAACTCTTAGAAAGTTCACTCTTCTTGTATTTAAGCTGGCATTGTGTATTTTACATTCAATCCCGATGCAATTCCTGTGTTTCATGGTCAATGTCAAGGTCCAAGGGATACAGTAAACCAGCACTGGTGCATGGGAACCTAATACTCGTCTCCCACGAGCTGCTCAGCCCACAAACTCTTAGAAAATTCACTGTTCTGGTATTTTAGTTGGAATTGTCAATATTGTATACAATTTCGATGCAATGTCTGTGTTTCCTGGTTATGTGAAGGTCCAAGGGATACAGTAAACAAGCACTGGTGCATCGGAATCTAACACTGTTCTCCCACGAGCCGCTGAAAGCACAAACTCTTAGAAGATTTGCCCATCTGGTACATAAGTCGTCATTGTCCCTCTTGTATTCAATCCCGATGTAATTTCTGTGTTTCATGGTCAATGTGAAGGACCAAGGGACACAGTAAACCAGCACTGGTGCATCGGAATCTAATACTGGTCTCCCAGGAGCCGCTCAAAACACAAACTCTTAGAAGAATCACTATTCTTGTACTTAAGCCGGCATTGTCCCTTTTGTATTCAATCCCGATGCAATTTCTGTATCTCATGGGCAATATGAAGGTCCAAGGGATACAGTAAACCAGCACTGGTGCATCGGAATCTAATACTGGTCTCAATGGAGCTACTCAACAAGCAACCTCTTAGAAAATTCACTCTTTTTGTACTTAAGTCGGCATTGTCCCGTTTGTATCAAATGTCGATGCAATTTCTGTGTTTCATCTTCAATGTGAACAACGAAGGGATACAGTAAACCTGCGCTGGTGCAGCGGAATCTAATACTGGTCTCCCAGGAGACGCTAAAAGCAAAAACCCTTAGAAGATTCACTCTTCTTGTACTTACGTCGGCATTGTACCTTTTGTATTCAATCGTGATGCAATTTCTGTGTTTCATGATCAATGTGAAAGTCCAATGGCTACAGTAAACCTGCACTTGTGCATCAGAATCTAATACTGGTCTCCCAGGAGCCGCTCAAAGCACAAACCCTTAGAAGATTAACTCTTCTTGTATTTAAGTCGGCAGTCCCTTTTGTATTCAATCCCGATGCAATTTCTGTGTTTCATGGTCAATGTGTAGGTCCAAGGGATACAGTAAACCTGCACAGGTTCATCGGAATCTAATACTGGACACCCAGGAGCCGCTCAAATCTCGAACTCTTGAAAGATTCACTCTTCTTGTACTTCAGTCGGCATTGTCCCTTATGTATACCATCCCGATGCAATTTCTGTGTTTCATGGTCAAATTGAAGTTCCAAGGGATACAGTAAACCTGCACTGGTGCATCGGAATCGAACACTGGTCTCCGAGGAGCCGCTCAAAGCACAAAGTCTTAGAAAATTCACTCTTCTTGCACTTAAGTTGGCATTGTGCATTTTGTATTAAATCCTGATGCAATTTCTGTGTTTCATGGTCAACGTGAAGGTCCAAGGAATACAGTAAACCTGCACTGGTACATCGGAATCCAATACTGGTCTCCCAGGAGCTGCTCAAAGCACAATCCCTTAGAAGATTCACTCTTCTTGTACTTATGCCGTTATTGTGCCTTTTGTATTCAATCCCGATGCAATTTCTGTGTTTCATGGTCAATGTGAAGGTCCAAGGGATACAGTAAACCAGCACAGGTACATCGCAAACTAATACATGACACCCAGGAGCCGCTCAAAGCTCAAAATCTTAGAAGATTCAAACCTCTTGTACTTAAGTCGGCATTCTTCCTTATGTATTCCATTCCGATGCAATTTCTGTGTTTCATGGTCAATGTGAAGGTCCAAGGGATACAGTAAACCTGCACTAGTGCATCGGAATCGAACACTGGCCTCAGAGGAGCCGCTCAAGGCACAAACTCTTAGAAAGATCCCTCTACTTGTACTTAAGCTGGCATTGTGTATTTTGCATTCAATCCCGAAGCAATTTCTGTGTTTCATCGTAAAATTGAAGGTCTAAGGGTTACAGTAAACCTGCACTGGTGCATCGGAATATAATACTCGTCTCCGAGGAACTGCTCAGCCCACAAACTCTTAGAAAATTCACTGTTCTGGTATTTAAGTCGGAATTGTCAAAATTGTATACAATTTCGATCCAATTTCTGTGTTTCCTGGTTATGTGAATGTCCAAGGGATACAGTAAACCAGCACTGGTGCATCGGAATCTAACACTGTTCTCCCACGAGCCTCTGAAAACACAAAATCTTAGAAGATTTGCCCATCTGGTACTTAAGTTTTCATTGTCCCTCTTGTATTCAATCCCGATGCAATTTCTGTGTTTCATTGTCAATGTGAAGGTCCAAGGGATACAGTAAACCAGCACAGGTGCATCGGAATCTAATACTGGTCTCCCAGGAGCCGCTCAAAACACAAACTCTTAGAAAATTCTCTCATCTTGTACTTATGTCGGCATTGTCAATTTTGCATTGAATCCCGATGAAATATCTGCGTTTCATGGTACATGTGAAGGTCCAAGGGATTCAGTAAACCTGAACTGGCGCATCGGAATCTATTACTGGTCTCCCAGGAGCCGCTAAGAGCACAAACTCTTAGAAGATTCACTCTTCTTGTACTTACGTCGGTATTGTGCCTTTTGTATTCAATCCCGATGCAATTTCTGTGTTTCATGATCAATGTGAAGATCCAATGGCTACAGTAAACCTGCACTGGTGGATCAGAATCTAATACTTGTCTCCCAGGAGCCGATCAAAGCACAAATCCTTAAAAGTTAAATTCTTCTTGTACTTAAGTCGGCATTCTCCCTTTTGTATTAAATCCCGATGCAATTTCTGTGTATCATGGTACATGTGAAGGTCCAAGGGATACAGTAAACCAGCACTGGTGCAGCGGAATCTAATACTGGTCTCCCAGGAGCCGCGCAAAGCACTAACACCTAGAAGATTCACTCTTCTTGCACTTAAGTCGACATTGTATCTTTTGTATTGGTCCCCATGCAATTTCTGTGTTTCCTGGTCAATGTGAAGGTCCAAGGGATACAGATAACCTGCACTGGAGCATCGGAATCTAATACTGGTCTCCAAGGAGCCGCTCAGAGCAGAAACTCTTAGAAGATTCACTCTTCTTGTACTTAAGTCGGCAATTTTGCCTTATGTATTCAATCCCGATGCAATTTCTGTGTTTCATGCTCAATGTGAATGGCCAAGGGGCACAGTAAACCTGCACAGGTGCATCGGAATCTAATACTGGTTTCCCATGAGCCGCTCAAAGCACAATCTCTTAGAAAATTTCCTCATCTTATATTTATGTCGCCATTGTCCATTTTGTATTCAATACCGATGAAATTTCTGTGGTTCATGGTCAATGTGAAGGTCCAAGGGATACAGAAAACCTGCCCTGGAGCATCGGAATATAATGCTGGTCTCCAGGAGCCGCTCAAAGCGCAAACCCTTTGAAGATTCACTCTTCTTGAACCTTTGTCGTTTTTGTCCCTTTTGTATTCAATCGCGATGCAATTTCTGTATTTCATGGTCAATGTGAAGGTCAAAGGGATACAGAAACCCTGCACTGGTGCATCGCAATCTGATACTGGTCTCCCAGGAGCCGCTCAAAGCGCAAACTCTTAGATGATTAACACTTCTTGTACTAAAGTCGGCAGTCCCTTTTGTATTCAATCCCGATGCAATTTCTGAGTTTCATGGTCAATGTGAAGGTCCAAGTGATACAGTAAACCTGCACTGGTGCATCGGAATCTAGTACTGGTCCCCCAGGAGCCGCTCAAAGCACAAACCCGTCGAAGATTCACTCTTCTTGTACTTAAATCGGCATTGTCCCTTTTGTATTCAATATCGATGCAATTTCTGTGTTCCATGGGCAATGTGAAGGTCCAAGGGATACAGTAAACCAGCACCGGTGCATCGGAATCTAGTACTGGTTTCTCTGGAGCTGCTCAAAAAACAACCGCTTAGGAAATTCACTCTTGTTTTACGTAAGTCGGCATTGTCCCGTTTGTCTTCAATCTCGATGCAATTTCTGTGTTTCATGGTCAATGTGAACGTCGAAGAGATACAGTAAACCTGCACTGGTGCATCGGAATCTAATACTGGTCTCCAAGGAGCCGCTCAAAAGACTTACTCTTAGAAGATTCACTCTTCTTGTACTTAAGTCGACATTGTATCCTTTGTATTGGTCCCCATGCGTTTTTGGTGTTTCATGGTCAATGTGAAGGGCAAGGGATACAGTAAACCTGCACTGTTGCATCGGAATCTAATACTTGTCTGCCAGTACCCGCTCAAAGCACAAACTCTTAGGAGACTCACTCTTCTTGTACTCATGCCGGTATTGTGCATTTTTAATTCAATCCCGATGCGATTTCTGTGTTTCATGGTCAATGTGAATGTCCAAGGGATACAAAAAACCTGCAATGGTTCATCGGAATATAATATTGGTCTCCCATGGGCCGCTGAAAGCACAAGCTCTTAAAAGATTCACTCTTCTTGTACGTAAGTCGGCATTGTGCATTTTGTATTCAATTCCGATGCAATTTCTACTTTTCATGGTCAATGTGAAGGTCCAAGAGATACTGTAAACCTGCACTGGTGCATCGGAATCTAATACTGGTCTTTTAGGAGCCGCTCAAAGCACAAACTCTTAGATGATAAACTCTTCTTGTACTAAAGTCGGCAGTCCCTTTTGTATTCAATCCCGATGCAATTTCTGAGTTTCATGGTCAATGTGAAGGTCCAAGTGATACAGTAAACCTGCACTGTTGCATCGGAATCTAATACTTGTCTGCCAGGAGCCTCTCAAAGCACAAACTCTTAGAAGATTCATTCTGGTTGTACTCAAGTCGGCATTGTGCGCTTTGTATTCGATCCCGAAGCGATTTCTGTGTTTCATGTTCAATGTGAAAGTTCAAGGGATACAATAAAAATGCACTGGTTCATCGGAATCTAAAACCGGCCTCCCAGGAGCAGCTCAAACCACATACTCTTAGAAAATTCTCTCATCTTGTACTTATGTCGGCATTGTACATTTTGTATTCAATCTCGATGAATTTTCTGTGTTTCATGCCCAATGTGAAGGTCCATGGAATACAGTAAACCTGCACTGGTGAATCGGAATCTAATACTGGTCTCCCAGGAAACGCTAAAAGCACAAACTCTTAGAAGATTCACTCTTCTTGTTTTTACGTCGGCATTGTACGTTTGTATTCAATCCCGATGCAATTTCTGTGTTTCACGATCAATGTGAAGGTCCAATGGCTACAGAAAACCTGCGCTGGTGCATCAGAATCTAATACTGGTCTCCCAGGAGCCGCTCAAAGCACAAACCCTTAGAAAATTAACTCTTCTTGTACTTAAGTCAGCATTGTCCCTTTTGTATTCAATCCCAGTGCAATTTCTGTGTTTCATGGTCAATGTGAAGGTCGAAGGGATACAGTAAACCAGCACTGGTGCATCGGAATCTAATACTGGTCTCCCAGGAGCCGCTCAAACACAAACTCTTAGAAGATTAACTCTTCTTGTACTTAAGTCGGCAGTCCCTTTTGTATTCAATCCCGATGCAATTTCTGAGTTTCATGGTCAATGCGAAGGACCACGGGATACAGTAAATCTGCACTGGTGCATCGGAATCTAATAATGGTCTCCCAGGTGCCTCTCAAACACAAACCCGTCGAAGATTCACTCTTCTTGTACTTAAGTCGGCATTGTCTCTCTTGTGTCCAATCCCGAGCAATTTCTGTGTTTCATGGTCAATGTGTAGGTCCAAGGGATACAGTAAACATGCACAGGTGCATCGGAATCTAATACTGGACACCCATGAACCGCTCAAAGCTCAAACTCGTGAAAGATTCACTCTTCTTTTACTTCAGTCGGCATTGTCCCTTATATATTGCATCCCGATGCAATTTCTGTGTTTTTATGGTCAATGTGAAGGTCCAAGGGATACAGTAAACTTATACTGGTGCATCGGAATCGAACACTGGCCTCTGAGGAGCCGCTCAAAGCACAAACTCTTAGAAAATTGACTCTTCTTGTACTTAAGTTGGCATTGTGTAATTTGTATAGAATTCCGATACAATTTCTGTGTTTTATGGTCAAGTTGAAGGTCCAAGGGATACACTAATCCTGCACTGGTGCATCGGAATCGAACACTGGTCTCAGAGGAGCCGCTCAAAACACAAACTCTTAAAAAATTCACTCTTCTTGTACTTTAGTCGGAATTGTCCCTAATGTATACAATTTCGATGCAATTTCTGTGTTTCCTGGTCAATGTGAAGGTCCAAACGATAGAGTAAACCTGCACTGGTGCAACGGAATCTAATACTGGTCTCCCAGGAGCGGCTCAAAACACTAACTCTCAGAATATTCACTCTTCTTGCATTTAGGTCGACATTGTATCCTTTGTATTGGTGCCCATGCAATTTCTGTGTTTCATGGTCAATGTGAAGATCCAAGGGATACACCAAACCTGTACTGGTGCATTGGAATCAAACACTGGTCTCTGAGGAGCCGCTCAAAGCACAAACTCTTAGAAAATTCAGTCTTCTTGTACTTAAGTTGGCATTGTGTATTTTATATTCAATCCCGAGGCAATTTCTGTGTTTCATGGTCAAATTGAAGGTCCAAGGGATACAGTAAACCTGCACTGGTGCATCGGAATATAAAACTGGTCTCCCAGGAGCTGCTCAACCCACAAATTCTTAGAAAATTCAGTCTTCTTGTACTTTAGTCTGAATTGTCTCTTTTGTATACAATTTCGATGCAATTTCTGTGTTTCCTGGTCATTGTAAAGGTCCAAGGGATATACTAAACCTGCACTGGTGCATCGGAATCTAATACTGGTCTCCCAGGAGCCGCTCAAAACACAAACTCTTAGAAGATTCACCCTTCTTGTACTTAAGTCGGTATTGTCCCTTTTGTATTCAATCCCGATACAATTTCTGTGTTTCATGGGCAATGTGAAGGTCCAAGGGATACAGTAAACCAGCACTGGTGCATCGGAATCTAATACTGGTCTCCCTGGAGCTGCTCAACCCACAACCTCTTTGAAAATTCACTCTTCTTGTACTTAAGTCGGCATTGTCCCGATTGTATTCAATCGCGATGCAATCTCTGTGTTTCATGGTCAATGTGAAGGTCGAAGGGATACAGTAAACCTGCGCTGGTTCATCGGAATCTAATACTGGTCTCCCAGGAGCCGCTCAAAGCACAAAATCTTAGAAGATTTACTCTTCGTGTACTTAAGTCCGCATTCTTACCTTCGTACTCAATCCCAATTCGATATCTGTGTTTCATGGTCAATGTGGAGGTCCAAGGGATACAGTAAACCTGCACTGGTGCATCGGAATTTAATACTGGTCTCCCATGAGCCGCACAAAGCACAAACTCTTAGAAGACTCACTCTTCTTGTTCTTAGGTCGGCATTGTCCCGTTTGTATTCAATCTCGATGCAATTTATGTGTTTCTTGGTCAATGTGAAGGTCGAAGGGATACAGTAAACCTGTAATGGTGCATAGGAATCTAATACTGGTCTCCCAGGAGTCGCTCAAAGCACATACTCTTACAAGATTCACTCTTCTTGTACTCAAGTCGGCATTTTGCTTTATGTATTCAATCCCGATGCAATTTCTGTGTTTCATGCTCAATGTGAATGGCCAAGGGATACAGTTAACCTGCACAGGTGCATCGGAATCTAATACTGGTCTCCCATGAGTTGCTCAAAACACAAACTCTTAGAAGACTCACTCTTTTTGTTCTTAAGTCGGCATTGTCCCTTTTGTATTCAATACCGATCCGATTTCTGTATTTCTTGGTCAATGTGAAGGTCAAAGGGATACAGTAAACCTGCACTGGTGCATCGGAATTTGATACTGGTCTCTCTGGAGCCGCTCAAAGCACTACCTCTTACAAATTTCACTCTTCTTGTACTTGAGTCAGCTTTGTACCTTATGTATTCCATCCTGATGCAATTTATGTGTTTCATTGTCGATGTGAAAGTCCAAGGGATACGGTAAACCTGCACTGGTACATCGGAATCTAATACTGGTCTCGCACAAGCTGCTCAAAGGAAAAACCTTTAGAAGATTCACTCTTCTTGTACTTATGTCGTTATTGTCCCTTTTGTATTTAATCCCGATGCAATTTCTGTGTTTCATGGTCCATGTGAAGTTCCAAGGGATACAGTACACCTGCACTGGAGCATTGGAATCTACCACTGGTCTCCCACGAGCCGTTCAAACCACAAACTCATAGAAAATTCACTCTTTTGTACTTATGTCGGCATTTTCCCTTATGTTTTCAATCCTGATGCAATTTCTGTGTTTGATGGTCAATATGAAGGTCCAAGCGATAGAGTAAACCTGCACTGGTGCAATGGAATCTAATACTGTTCTCCCAGGGGCCGCTCTAACCACAAACTCTTAGAAGATTCACTCTTCTTGTACTTAAGTCGGCAATGTGCCTTATGTATTAATCCCGATGCAATTTCTGTGTTTCATGGTCAATGTGAAGGGCCAAGGAATAAAGTAAACCTGCACTGGTGCATCGGAATCTAATACTGGTCTCCCATGAGCCGCTCAAAAGCACAAACTCTTAGAAGACTCACTCTTCATGTTCTTACGTCGGCATTCTCCCATTTGTATTCAATCCCGAAGCGATTTCTGTGTTTCGTGGTCAATGTGAAGGTTAAAGGGATACAGTAAACCTTCACTGGTGCAACGGAATTTAATACTGGCCACCGAGGAGCCGCTCAAAACACAAACTCTTAGAAAATGCACTCATCTTGCACTTAAGTTGGCATTGTGCATTTTGTATTCAATCCCGATGCAATTTCTGTGTTTTATGGTCATTTTGAAGGTCCAAGGGATACAGTAAACCTGCACTGTTACATCGGTATCTAATACTGGTCTCCCAGGAGCCGCACAAAGCACAAAGCCAAAGAAGATTCACACTTCGTGTACTTATGTCGTTATTGTCCCTAATGTATTCAGTCCCGACCCAATATCTGTGTTTCATGGTCAATCTGAAGGTCCAAGGGATACAGTGAACCTGCACCGGTGCATCGGAATCTAATACTGGTCTCCCAGGACCCGCTCAAAGCACAAACTCTTACAAGATTCACTCTTCTTATACTTAAGTGGGCTTTGTGCCTTTTGTTTTCAATCCCGATCCAATTTCTGTGTTTTATGGTCCATGTGAAGGTCCAAGGGATACAATAAACCAGCACAGGTGCATCGGAATCTAATACTGGTCTCCCAGGAGCCGCTCAAAGCACAATTTCTTAGAAGATTCACTCTTCTTGTAATTAAGTCGGCAGTGTCCCTTTTGTATTCAATCCCGATGCAATTTCTGTGTTTCATGGTCATTGTCAACGTCCGAGGGATACAGTAAACCTGCACAGGTGCATCGGAATCTAATACTGGTATCCCAGGAGCCGCTCAAAGCACAAACTCTGAAGAGATTCACTCTTCTTGTACTTAAGTTGGCATTGTCCCTTTTTTCTCAATCTCGACGCAATATCTGTGTTTCATGGCCAATGTGAAGGACCAAGGGATACAGTAAACCTGCACTGGTGCATCGGAACCTAATACTGGTCACCCAAGAGTCGCTGAAAGCACAAATCCTTGGAAGATTCACTCTTCTTGTACTTATGTCGTTATTGTCCCTTTTGTATTCAATCCCGATGCAATTTCTGTGTTTCATGGTCAATGTGAAGGTTGAAGGGTTACAATAAACCTGCACCTGTGCATCGGAAACTAATATTGGTCTCCGAGGAAGCGCTCTACGCACAAACTCTTAGATGATTAACTCTTCTTGTACTTAAGTCGGCGGTCCCTTTTGTATTCAATCCCGATGCAATATCTGTGTTTCATGGTCAATGTGAAGGTCCAAGGGATACAGTTAACCTGCACTGGTGCATCGGATTCTAATACTGGTCTCGCAGGAGCCGGTCAAAGCACAAACTCTTAGAAGATTCACTCTTCTTGTACTTAAGTCGACATTGTCTCTTTTGTATTCAATCCGGATGTAAATTCTGTTTTTCATGGTCAATGTGAAGGTCAAAGGGATACAGATAATCAGCACTGGTGCATCGGAATCTAATACTGGTCACCCAGGAACCGCTCAAAGCGCAAACTCTTAGAAGATTCACTCTTCTTGTACTTAAGTCGGCATTGTGCATCTTGTGGTCAATCCCGATCCAATTTCTGCGTTTCATGGTCAGTGTGAAGGTCAAAGGGATACAGTATGCCTGCACTGGTGCATCGGAATCTAATACTGGTCTCCCATGAGTCGCTAAATGCACAAACTCTTAGAAAATTCACTCTTCTTGTTCTTATGTCTGCATTGTCCTTTTTGTGTTCAATCCTGATGCGATTTCTGTGTCTCTTGGACAATGTGAAGGTCAAAGGGATACAGTAAACCTGCACTGGTGCATCGGAATTTAATACTGGTCTCCCAGGAGCCGCTCAAAGCACAAACTCTTACCAAATTCACTCTTCTTCTACTTAAGTCGGCATTGTCCCTTTTGTATTCAATCCCGATGCAATTTCTGTGTTTCATGGTCAATGTGAAGGTCCAAGAGATACAGTAAACCTGCACTGGTGCATCGGAATCTGCCACTGGTCTCCCAGGAGCCGCTCAAAGCACAAACTCTTACCAAATTCAATCTTCTTGTACTTAAGTCGGCATTGTCACTTTTGTATTCAATCCCGATGCAATTTCTGTGTTTGATGGTCAATGTGAAGGTCCAAGCGATAGAGTAGACCTGCACTGGTGCAATGGATCTAATACTGGTCTCCCAGGAGCCGCTCTAATTACAGACTATTAGAAGATTCACTCTTCTTGTTCTTAAGTCGGCAAAGTGCCTTATGTAATAATCCTGATGCAATTTCTGTGTTTCATGGTCAATGTGAAGGGCCAAGGAATAAAGTAAACCTGGACTGGTGCATCGGAATGTAATAATGGTCTCCCATTAGCCGCTCAAAAGAACAAACTCTTAGAAGACTAACTCTTCTTGTTCTTAAGTCGGCATTCTCCCATTTGTATTCAATCCCGAAGCGATTTTTGTGTTTCTTGGTCAATGTGAAGGTCAAAGGGATACAGTAAACCTTCACTGGTGCAACGGAATTTAATACTGGTCTCCGAGGAGCCGCTCATAGGACAAACTCTTAGAAAATTCACTCTTCTTGTTCTTATGTCGGCATTGTCCTTTTTGTATTCAATCCTGATGCGATTTCTGCGTTTCATGGTCAGTGTGAAGGGCCAAGAGATACAGTAAACCTGCACTTCTGCATCGGAATCTAATACTGGTCTCCCAAGAGCCGCTCAAAGCACAAACTCTTAGATGATTAACTCTTCTTGTACTTAAGTCGGCAGTTTCCTTTGTATTCAATCCCGATGCAATTTCTGTGTTGCATGGTCAATCTGAAGGTCCAAGGGATACAGTAAACCTGCACTGGTGCATCGGAATCTAATACTGGTCTCCCTGGACCCGCTCAAAGCACAAACTCTAACAATATTCACTCTTCTCATACTTATGTGGATATTATGCCTTTTGTTTTCAATCCCGATGTAATTTCTGTGTTTGATGGTCCATGTGAAGGTCCAAGGGATACAATAAACCAGAACAGGTGCATCGGAATCTAATACTGGTCTTCCAGGAGCCGCTCAAAGCACAATTTCTTAGGAGATTCACTCTTCTTGTAATTAAGTCGGCATTGTCCCTTTTGTACTCAATTTCGATTCGGTATCTGTGTTTCATGGTCAATTTGAGGGTCCAAGGTATAGAATAAACCTGCACTGGTGCATGGGAATCTAATACTGGTCTCCCAGGAGCCGCACAAAGAACAATATCTTAGATGATTGACTCTTCTTGTACTTAAGATGGCATTGTGCATCTTGTGTTCAATCCCGATGCAATTTCTGTGTTTCATGGTCAATGTGAAGGGCCAAGGGATAAAGAAAACCTGCACTGGTGCAACGGAATCTAATACTGGTCTCCCATGAGCCACTCAAATCACAAACTCTTAGAAAACTAACCTTTCTTGTCCTTAAGTCGGCATTGTCCGTTTTGTATTCAATCCCGATGCGATTTCTGTGTTACTTGGCGAATGTGAAGGTCAAAGGGATACAGTAAACCTTCACTGGTGCATCGGAATGTAATACTGGTCTCCCAGGAGCCGCTCAAAGCACAAATTCTTACAAATTTCACTCTTCTTCTATTTGAGTCGGCATTGTCCCTTATGTATTCCATCCCGATGCAATTTCTGTGTTTCATGGTCAATGTGAAGGTCCAAGGGATACGATAAACCTGCACTGGTGCATCGGAATCTAATACTGGTCTCGGAGGAGACGCTGAAAGCACAAACTCTTAGAAAATTCACTTTACTTGCACCTAAGATGGCATTGTGCATTTTGTATTCAATCGCGATGCAATTTCTGTGTTTCATGGTCAATGTGAAGGTCCAAGGGGTACAGTTAACCTGCACTGGTACATCGGAATCTATTACTGGTCTCCCTGGAGCCGCTCAAAGCACAAACACTTAGAAGATTCACTCGTCTTGTACTTATGTCGTTATTGTCCCTTTTGTATTCAATCCCGATGCAATTTCTGTGTTTCATGGTGAATGTGAAGGTCCAAGGTATACAGTAAACCTGCACAGGTGCATCGGAATATAATACTGGACACCCAGGAGCCGCTCAAATCTCAAACTCTTAGAATATTCACTCTTCTTGTACTTAAGTCGGCATTGTCCCTTTTGTATTCAATCCCGATGCAATTTCTGCGTTTAATGGTAAATGTGAAGGTCCAAGGGATACAGCACACCTTCACTGGAGCATCGGAATCTAACACTGGTCTCCCAGGAGCCGCTCAAAGCACAAACTCTTAGATGATTAACTCTTCTTGAACTTAAGTCGGTACAACCTTTTGTATTCAATCCAGATGCAATTCCTGCGTTTCATGGTCAATGTGAAGGTCCAAGGGATACAGTAAACCCGCACTGGTGCACCGGAATCTAATACTGGTCTCCCAGGACCCGCCCAAAGCACAAACTCTTACAACACTCACTCTTCTTGTACTTAAGTCGGCATTGTGCCTTTTGTTCTCAATCCCGATGCAATTTCTGTATTGATGGCCCATGTGAAGGTCCAAGGGATACAATAAACCAGCACAGGGGCATCGGAATCTAATACAGGTCTCCCAGGAGCCGCTCAAAGCACAATTTCTTAGAAGATTCATTCTTCTTGTAATTAAGTCGGCATTGTCCCTCTTGTATTCAATCCCGATGCAATTTCTGTGTTTCATAGTCAATGTGAAGATCCAAATGATACAATAAACCTGCACTGGTGCATCAGAATCTTATACTGGTCTCCCATGATCCACTCAAAGCACAAACTCTAAGAAGACTCACTCTTCTTGTCCTTTAGTCGGCATTGTCTCTTTTGTATCCAATCCCGATGCTATTTCTGTGTTTCTTGGTCAATGTGAAGGTCAAAGGGATACAGTAAACCTTCACTGGCGCATCGGAATTTGATACTGGTCTCCCAGGAGCCGCTCAAAGCACAAACTCTTACAAAATTCACTCTTCTTCTACTTGAGTCGGCATTGTCCCTTATGTATTCCATCCCGAATCAGTTTCTGTGCTTCATGGTCAATGTGAAGGTCCAAGGGGATACAGTAAACTTGCACTGGTACATCGGAATCTAATACTGGTCTCTCAGGAGCCGCTCAAAGCACAAACCCTTAGAAGATTCACACTTCATGTACTTATGTCGTTATTATCCGTTTTGTGTTCAATCCCGATGCAATTTCTGTGTTTCATGGTCAATGTGAAAGTCCAAGGGATAGAGTAAACCTGCACAGGTGCATCGGAATATGATACTGGACACCCAGGAGGCGCTCAAATCTCAAACTCTTAGAAGATTCACTCTCCTTGTACTTAAGTCGGCATTGTCCCTTTTGTATTCACTCCCGATGCAATTTCTGTGTTTCATGCTCAATGTGAAGGTCGAAGGGATACAGTAAACCTGCACCGGTGCATCGTAATCTAATACTGGTCTCCGAGGAGGCGCTCAAAGCACAAACTCTTAGATGATTAACTCTTCTTGTACTTAAGTCGGCAGTCCCTTTTGTATTCAATCTCGATGCAATTTTTGGGTTTGATGGTCAATGTGAAGGTCCAAGGGATACAGTAAACATGCACTGGTGCATCGGAATCTACCACTGGTCTCCCACTAGCCGCTCAAACCACAAACGCTTAGAAAATTAAATCTTATTGTACTTAAGTCGGCATTGTTCCTTTTGTATTCAATCCCAATGCAATTTCTGTGTCTCACGGTCACTGTGAAAGTCCAAGGGATACAGTAATCCTGCACTGGTGCATCGGTTTCTAATACTGGTCTGCCAGGAGCCGTTCAAAGCACAATCTCTTATAAGATTCACCCTTCTTGTACTTTAGTCGGCATTGTCGCTTTTGTATTCACTCCCGATGCAATTTCTGTGTTTCATGGTCAATGTGATGGTCCAAGGGATACAGTAAACCTGTACTGGCGCATCGGAATCTACCACTGGTCTCCGAGGAGCCGCTCAAACCACAAACACTTAGAAAACTCACTCTCATTGTACTTATGTCGGCATTGTCCCTTTTGTATTCAAACCCGATGCGATTTCAGTGTTTCTTGGACAATGTGAAGGTCAAAGGGATACAGTAAACCTGCACTGGTGCATCGGAATTTAATACTGGTCTCCCAGGAGCCGCTCAAAACACAAACTCTTACCAAATTCACTCTTCTTGTACTTAAGTCGGCATTGTCCCTTTTGTATTCAATCCCGATGCAATTTCTGTGTTTCATGGTCAATGTGAAGGTCCAAGGGATACAGTAAACCTGCACTGGTGCATCGGAATCTGCCACTGGTCTCCCAGGAGCCGCTCAAAACACAAACTCTTAGAAAATTCACTCTTTTGTACTTATGTCGGCATTTTTCCTGATGTATTCAATCCCGATGCAATTTCTGTGTTTGATGGTCAATGTGAAGGTCCAAGCGATAGAGTAGACCTGCACTGGTGCAATGGATCTAATACTGGTCTCCCAGAAGCCGCTCTAATTACAGACTATTAGAAGATTCACTCTTCTTGTTCTTAAGTCGGCAAAGTGCCTTATGTAATAATCCTGATGCAATTTCTGTGTTTCATGGTTAATGTGAAGGGCCAAGGAATAAAGTAAACCTGGACTGGTGCATCGGAATGTAATACTGGTCTCCCATGAGCCGCTCAAAAAACAAACTCTTAGAAGACTCACTCTTCTTGTTCTTAAGTCGGCATTCTCCCATTTGTATTCAATCCCGAAGCGATTTCTGTGTTTCTTGGTCAATGTGAAGGTCAATGGGATACAGTAAACCTTCACTGGTGCAACGGAATTTAATACTGGTCTCCGAGGAGCCGCTCATAAGACAAACTCTTAGAAAATTCACTCTTCTTGTTCTTATGTCGGCATTGTCCTTTTTGTATTCAATCCTGATGCGATTTCTGCGTTTCATGGTCAGTGTGAAGGGCCAAGAGATACAGTAAACCTGCACTTCTGCATCGGAATCTAATACTGGTCTCCCAAGAGCCGCTCAAAGCACAAACTCTTAGATGATTAACTCTTCTTGTACTTAAATGGGCTTTCCCTTTTGTATTCAATCCCTATGCAATTTCTGTGTTTTATGGTCAATGTGAAGGTCCAAGGGATACAGTAAACCTGCACTGGTGCATAGGAATCTAATACTGGTCTCCCATGAGTCGCTCTATGCACAAATTCTTAGAAAATTGACTCTTCTTGTTCTTATGTCGGCATTGTCTTTTTTGTGTTCAATCCTGATGCGATTTCTGTGTTTCTTGGTCAATGTGAAGGTCAAAGGGATACAGTAAACCTGCACTTGTGCATCGGAATTTAACACTGGTCTCCCAGGAGCCGCTCAAAGCACAAACTCTTACCAAATTCACTCTTCTTGTACTTAAGTTGGCATTGGCCCTTTTGTATTCAATCCCGATGCAATTTCTGTGTTTCATGGTCAACGTGAATGGTGCAAGGGATACAGATAATCAGCATTGGTGCATCGGAATCTAATACTGATCACCCAGGAGCCGCTCAAAGCACAAACTCTTAGAAGATTCACTCTTCTTGTACTTAAGTCGGCATTGTGCATTTTGTGGTCAATCCCGATCCAATTTCTGCGTTTCATTGTCAGTGTGAAGGTCAAAGGGATACAGTAAGCCTGCACTGGTGCATCGGAATCTAATACTGGTCTCCCATGAGTCGCTAAATGCACAAACTCTTAGAAAATTCACTCTTCTTGTTCTTATGTCGGCATTGTCCTTTTTGTGTTCAATCCTGATGCGATTTCTGTGTTTCTTGGACAATGTGAAGGTCAAAGGGATACAGTAAACCTGCACTGGTGCATCGGAATTTAATACTGGTCTCCCAGGAGCCGCTCAAAACACAAACTCTTACCAAATTCACTCTTCTTGTACTTAAGTCGGCATTGTACCTTTTGTATTCAATCCCGATGCAATTTCTGTGTTTCATGGTCAATGTGAAGGTCCAAGGGATATAGTAAACCTGCACTGGTTCATCGGAGTCTGCCACTGATCTCCACGAGTCGCTCAAACCACAAACTCTTAGAAAATTCACTCTTTTGTACTTATGTCGGCATTTTCCCTTATGTATTCAATCCCGATGCAATTTCTGTGTTTGATGGTCAATGTGAAGGTCCAAGCGACAGAGTAAACCTGCACTGGTGCAATGGATCTAATACTGGTCCCCCAGGAGCCGCTCTAACCACAAACTCTTAGAAGATTCACTCTTCTTGTACTTAAGTCGGCAAAGTGCCTTATGTATTAATCCCGATGCAATTTCTGTCTTTCATGGTCAATGTGAAGGGCCAAGGAATAAAGTAAACCTGCACTGGTGCATCGGAATGTAATACTGGTCTCCCAGGAGCCGCTCAAATCACAAACTCTTAGAAGATTCACTCTTCTTGTACCTAAGTCGACATTGTCTCTTTTGTATTCAATCCCGATGTAATTTCTGTGTTTCATGGTCAACGTGAATGGTGCAAGGGATACAGATAATCAGCATTGGTGCATCGGAATCTAATACTGATCACCCAGGAGCCGCTCAAAGCACAAACTCTTAGAAGATTCACTCTTCTTGTACTTAAGTCGGCACTGTGCATTTTGCGTTCAATCCAGATGCAATTTCTGCGTTTCATGGTCAATTTGAAGGCCAAGGGATACAGTAAACCTGCATTGGTGCATCGGAATCTAATACTGGTCTCCCAAGAGCCGCTCAAAGCACAAACTCTTAGATGATTAACTATTCTTGTACTTAAATGGGCAGTCCCTTTTGTATTCAGTCCCGATGCAATTTCTGTGTTTCATGGTCAATGTGAGGGGCCAAGGGATACAGTAAACCTGCACTGGTGCATCGGAATCTAATACTGGTCTCCCATGAGTTGTTCAAAGCACAAAGTCTTAGAAGACCCACTCTTCTTGTTCTTAAGTCGGCATTGTCCTTTTTGTATTTAATGCCGATGAAATTTCTGTGTTACATGGTCAATGTGAAGGTCAAAGGGATACAGTAAACCTGCACTGGTGCATCGGAATTAAATACTGGTCTCCCAGGAGCCGCTCAAAGAACAAACTCTTACAAAATTCACTCTTCATGTACTTGAGTTGGCATTGTCCCTTATGTATTCCATCCCGATTCAATTTCTGTGATTCATGGTCAATGTAAAGGTCCAAGGGATACGGTAAACCTGCACTGGTGCATCGGAATCTAATAATGGTCTCCGAGGAGACGCTCAAAGCACAAACTGTTAGAGAATTCACTCTTCTTGCACTTAAGTTGTCATTGTGCAATTTGTATTCAATCCCGATGCAATTTCTGTGTTTCGTGGTCAATGTGAAGGTCGAAGGGATACAGTAAACCTGCACTGATACATCGGATTCTAATACTGGTCTCCCAAGAGTCGCACAAAGCACAAATCCTTAGAAGATTCACTCTTCTTGTACTTATGTCGTTATTGTCCCTTTTGTATTCAATCCCGATGCAATATCTGTGTTTCATGGTCAATGTGAAGGTCGAAAGGTTACAATAAACCTGCACTTGTGCATTGGAATCTAATATTGGTCTCCGAGGATGCGCTCAACGCACAAACTCTTAGATGATTAACTCTTCTTGTACTTAAGTCGGCGGTCCCTTTTGTATTCAATCCCGATGCAATTTCTGTGTTTCGTTGTCAATGTGAGTGGCCAAGGGATACAGTTAACCTGCACTGGTGCATCGGAATCTAATACTGGTCTCCCAAGAGCCGCTCAAAGCACAAACTCTTAGATGATTAACTCTTCTTGTACTTAAGTTGGCATTGTGTCTCTTATATTCAATCCCCAGCAATTTCTGTGTTTCATGGTCAATGTGAAGGTCCAAGGGATACAGTAAACCTGCAAAGGTGCATCGGAATCTAATACTGGCCTCCCAGGAGCCGCTGAAAGCACAAACCCTTCGAAGATTAACTCTTCTTGTACTTAAGTTGGCATTGTGTCTCTTATATTCAATCCCCAGCAATTTCTGTGTTTCATGGTCAATGTGAAGGTCCAAGGGATACAGTAAACCTGCAAAGGTGCATCGGAATCTAATACTGGACACCCAGGAAACGCTCAAAGTTCAGACTCCGGAAGATTCACTCTTCTTGTACTTCAGTTGGCATTGTCTCTTATGTATTCCATCCCGATTCAATTTTTGTGTTTCATGGTCAATGTGAAGGTCCAAGCGATACATTAAACCTGCACTGCTGCATCGGAATCAAACACTGGTCTCCGAGGAGCCGCTCAAAGCACAAACTCTTATAAAATTCACTCCTCTTGTACTTAAGCCCTCATTGTGTATTTTGTATTCAATCCCGATGCTATTTCTGCGTTTCATGGTCAAATTGAATGTCCAAGGGATACAGTAAACCTGCACTGGTGTATCGGAATGTACTACTGGTCTCCCAGGAGCTGCTCAGCCCACAAACTCTTAGAAAATTCATTCTTCTTTTACTTTAGTCGGAATTGTCAGTACTGTATACAGTTTCGATGCAATTTCTGTGTTTCCTGGTTATGTGAAGGTCCAAGGGATACAGTAAACCCGACTGCTGCATCAGTATCTAACACTGTTCTCCCAGGAGCCGCTGAAAGTACAAACTCTTAGAAGATTCGCTCTTCTGGTACTTAAGTCTGCATTGTCCCTCTTGTATTCAATCCCGATGTAATTTCTGTGTTTCAGGGTCAATGTGAAGGACCAAGGGATACAGTAAACCTGCACTTTTGCATCGGAATGTAAAACTGGCCTCCCAGGAGCTGCTCAAAACATAAACTCTTAGAAGAATCACTCTTCTTGTACTTAAGTTGGCATTGTTCCTTTTGTATTCAATGCCGATGCAATGTCTGTGTTTCATGGGCAATGTGAAGGTCCAAGGGATACAGTAAACCAGCACTGGTGCATCGGAATCTAAAACTGGTCTCGCTGGAGCTGCTCAACAAACAACCTCTTGGAAAATTCACTCTTCATGTACGTAAGTCGGCATTGTCCCGTTTGTATTCAATCTCGATGCAATTTCTGGCTTTCATGGCCAATGTGAACGTCGAAGGGATACAGTTAACCTGCGCTGGTGCATCGGAATCTGATACTGGTCTCCCAGGAGCCGCTCAAAACACAAACTCTTAGAAGATTCACTGTTCTCTGTACTCAAGCAGCAATGTGCGTTTTTATTCAATCCTGATGCGATTTCTGTGTTTCATGGTCAATGTGAAGGTCCAAGGGATACAATAAACCTGCAGTGGTTTATCGGATTCTAATACTGGTCTCCCAGATGCAGCTCAAACCACAAACCCTTAGAAAATTCCCTCATCTTGTACTTATGTCGGCATTCTCCATTTTGTATTCAATCACGATGTAATATCTGTGTTTCATGGTCAATGTGAAGGTCCAAGGGATATAGTAAACCTGCACTGGTGCATCGGAGTCTAATACTGGTCTCCCAGGAGCCGCTCAAATCACAAACACTTAAATGATTAACTCAACTTGTACTTATGTCGGCATTCTCCATTTTGTATTCAATCCCGGTGCAATATCTGTGTTTCATGGTCAATGTGAAGGGCCAAGGGATACTGTAAACCTGTACTGGTGCATCGGAATCTAATACTGGTCTCCCAGGAGTCGCTCAAAGCACAAACTCTTAGAAGATTCACTCTTCTTGTACTCATGCCGGCATTGTGCCTTTTTTATTCAATCCCGATGCGATTTCTGTGTTTCATGGTCAATGTGAAGGTCCAAGGGATGCAATAAGCCTGCACTGCTTCATCGGAATCTAATACTGATCTCCCAGGAGCAGCTCAAACCACAAACTCTTAGAAAATTCCCCCATCTTGTACTTACGTCGGCATTGTCCATTTTGTATGCAATCCCGATGAAATTTCTGTGTTTCATGGTCAATGTGAAGGTCCAAGGGATACAGTAAACCAGCACTGGTGCATTGGAATCTAATACTGGTCTCCCAGGAGCCGCTCAACGCTCAAACCCTTAGAGGATTCACTCTTCTTTTACTCAAGCCGGCATTGTTCCTTCAGTATTTAATCCCGATGCGATTTCTGTGTTTCATGGTCAATGTGAAAGTCCAAGGGATACAGTTAACCTGCACTGGTGCATCGGAATCTAATACTGGCCTCCCAGGAGCCGCTGAAAGCACAAACCCTTCGAAGATTCACTCTTCTTGTACTTAAGTTGGCATTGTCCCTCTTGCATTCAATCCCGATGTAATTTCTGTGTTTCATGGTCAATGTGAAGGTCCAAGGGATACAGTAAACCTGCACTTTTCCATCGGAATCTAAAACTGGTCTCCCAGGAGCTGCTCAAAACACAAACTCTTAGAAGAATCACTCTTCTTGTACTTAAGTCGGCATTGTCCCTTTTGTATTCAATCCCGATGCAATGTCTGTGTTTCATGGGCAATGTGAAGGTCCAAGGGATACAGTAAACCAGCACTGGTGCATCGGAATCTAATACTGGTCTCGCTTGGGCTGCTCAACAAACAACCTCTTAGAAAATTCACTCTTCTTGTACTTAAGTCGGCATTGTCCCGTTTGTATTCAATCTCGATGCAATTTCTGGCTTTAATGGTCAATGTGAAGGTCCAAGGGATACAGTAAACCTCCACTGGTGCATCGTAATCTAATACCGGACTCCCAGGAGCCGCTCAAATCACAAAGACTTAGATGATTAACTCTTCTTGTACTTAAGTTGGCAGTCCCTTTTGTAATCAATCCCGATGCAATATCTGTGTTTCATGGTCAATGTGAAGGGCCAAGGGATACTGTAAACCTGTACTGGTGCATCGGAATCTAATACTGGTCTCCCAGGAGCCGCTCAAAGCACAAACTCTTAGAAGATTCACTCTTCTTGTACTCATGCCGGCATTGTGCCTTTTTTATTCAATCCCGATGCGATTTTTGTTTTTCATGGTCAATGTGAAGGTCCAAGGGATGCAATTAACATGCACTGCTTCATCGGAATCTAATACTGATCTTCCAGGAGCAGCTCAAACCACAAACTCTTAGAAAATTCTCTCATCCTGTACTTATGTCGGCATTGTCCAATTTATATTCAATCCCGATGAATTTATTCTCTTTCATGGTCAATGTGAAGGTCCAACGAATACACTAAACCTGCACTGGTGCATTGGAATCTAATATTGGTCTCCCAGGAGACGCTAAAAGCGCAAACTATTAGAAGATTCACTCTTCTTGTACTTACGTCGGCATTGTACCTTTTGTATTCAATCTTGATGCAATTTCTATGCTTCATGATCAATGTGAAAGTCCAATGGCTACAGTAAACCTGCACTTGTGCATCAGAATCTAATACTGGTCTCCCAGGAGCCGCTCAAAGCAAAAACCCTTAGAAGATTAACTCTTCTTGTACTTAAGCCGGCATTGTCCCTTTTGTATTCAGTTCCAATGCAATTTCTGTGTTTCATGGTCAATGTGAAGGTCTAAGGGATACAGTAAACCTGCACTGGTGCATGGCATCGAATACTGGTCTCCCAGGAGCCGCTAGAAGCACAAACTCTTAGAAGATAAACTCTTCTTGTATTTAAGTCGGCAGTCCCTTTTGTATTCAATCCCGATGCAATTTCTGAGTTTCATGGTCAATGTGAAGGTCCAAGGGATACACCAAACCTGTACTGGTGCATTGGAATCTAACACTGGACACCCAGGAGCCGCTCAAATCTCAAACTCTTGAAAGATTCACTCTTCTTGTACTTCAGTCGGCATTGTCCCTTATGTATTCCATCCCGATGCAATTTCTGTGTTTCATGGTCAAATTGAAGTTCCAAGGGATACAGTAAACCTGCACTGGTGCATCGGAATCGAACACTGGTCTCCGAGGAGCCGCTCAAAGCACAAACTCTTAAAAAATTCACTCTTCTTGTACTTTAGTCGGAATTGTCCCTTTTGTATACAATATCGATGCAATTTCTGTGTTTCCTGGTCAATATGAAGGTCCAAGCGATAGAGTAAACCTGCACTGGTGCAACGGAATCTAATACTGGTCTCCCATGAGTCGCTCAAAGCACAAACTCTTAGAAGACTCACTCTTCTAGTTCTTAAGTCGACATTGTGCCTTATGCATTAATCACGATGCAATTTCTGTGTTTCATGGTCACTGTGAAGGGCCAAGTGATACAGTAACCCCGCACTGGTGCATCGGAATCTAATACTGGTCTCCCAGGAGCCGCTCAAAGCACCATCCATTAGAAGATTCACTCTTCTTGTACTTATGTCGTTATTGTGTCTTTTGTATTCAATCCCGATGCAATTTCTGTGTTTCATGGTCAATGTGATGGTCCAAGGGATACAGTAAACCGGCACAGGTGCATCGGAAACTAATACATGACACCCAGGAGCACCTGAAAGCTCAAAATCTTAGAAGATTCAAACCTCTTGTACTTAAGTCGGCCTTGTCCGTTTTGTATTCAATCCCGATGCAATTTCTGTGTTTCATGGTCAATGTGAAGGTCGAAGGGATACAGTAAACCTGCACTGGTGCATCGGAATCTAATACTGGTCTCCGAGGAGGCGCTCAAAGCACAAACTCATAGATGATTAACTCCTCTTGTACTTAAGTCGGCAGTCCCTTTTGTATTCCATCCCGATGCAATTTCTGTGTTTCATGGTCAATGTGAAAGTTCAAGGGATACAGTAAACCTGCACTGGTGCATTGGAATCGAACACTGGCCTCAGAGGAGCCGCACAAAGCACAAACTCTTAGAAAGTTCACTCTTCTTGTATTTAAGCTGGCATTGTGTATTTTACATTCAATCCCGATGCAATTCCATTGTTTCATGGTCAATGTCAAGGTCCAAGGGATACAGTAAACCAGCACTGGTGCATGGGAACCTAATACTCGTCTCCCACGAGTTGCTCAGCCCACAAACTCTTAGAAAATTCACTGTTCTGGTATTTTAGTTGGAATTGTCAATATTGTATACAATTACGATGCAATGTCTGTGTTTCCTGGTTATGTGAAGGTCCAAGGGATACAGTAAACAAGCACTGGTGCATCGGAATCTAACACTGTTCTCCCACGAGCCGCTGAAAGCACAAACTCTTAGAAGAATCACTATTCTTGTACTTAAGCCGGCATTGTCCCTTTTGTATTCAATCCCGATACAATTTCTGTATCTCATGGGCAATATGAAGGTCCAAGGGATACAGTAAACCAGCACTGGTGCATCGAAATCTAATACTGGTCTCCCTGGAGCTACTCAACAAAAAACCTCTTAGAAAATTCACTCTTTTTGTACTTAAGTCGGCATTGTCCCGTTTGTATCAAATTTCGATGCAATTTCTGTGTTTCATCTTCAATATGAACAACGAAGGGATACAGTAAACCTGCGCTGGTGCAGCGGAATCTAATACTGGTCTCCCAGGAGCCGCTCAAAACACTAACACTTAGAAGATTCACTCTTCTTGCGCTTAAGTTGTCATTGTATCTTTTGTATTGGTCCCCATGCAATTTCTGTGTTTCATGGTCAATGTGAAGGTCCAAGGGATACAGTAAACCTGTACTGGTGCATCGGAATCTAATACTGGTCTCCCAGGAGGCGCTCAAAGCAAAAACTCTTAGAAGATTCACTCTTCTTGTACTCAAGCCGGCATTGTGCCTTTTTTTATTCAATCCCGGTGCGATTTCTGCGTTTCATGGTCAATGCGAAGGCCCAAGGGATACAATAAATCTGCACTGGCTCATCGGAATGTAATACTGGTCTCCCAGGAGCAGCTCAAATTACAAACTCTTAGAAAATTCCCTCATCTTGTACTTATGTCGGCATTGTGCCTTTAGTATTCAATCGCGATGCGATTTCGGTGTTTCATGGTCAATGGGAAAGTCCAAGGGATACAATAAACCTGCACTGGTTCATCGGAATCTAATACTGGTCTCCCAGGAGCAGCTCAAACCACAAACTCCTAGAAAATTCACTCATCTTGTACTTATGGCGGCATTGTCCACTTTTGTTCAATCCCGATGAATTTTCTGTGTTTCATGGTCAATGTGAAGGTACAAGGGATACAGTAAACGTGCACTTGTGCATCAGAATCTAATGCTAGTCTCCCTGGAGACGCTAAAAGCACAAACTCTTAGAAGATTAACTCATCTTGTACTTAAGTCTGCATTGTCCCTTTTGTATTCAATCCCGATGCAATTTCTGTGTTTCATGGTCAATGTGAAGGTCTAAGGGATACAGTAAACCTGCACTGGTGCATCGGCATCGAGTACTGGTCTCCCAGGAGCCGCTAGAAGCACAAACTCTTAGAAGATAAACTCTTCTTGTATTTAAGTCGGCAGTCCCTTTTGTATTCAATCCCGATGCAATTTCTGAGTTTCATGGTCAATGTGAAGGACCAAGGGATACTGTAAACCTGTACTGGTGCATCGGAATCTAATACTGGTCTCCCAGGAGCCGCTCAAAGCACAAACTCTTAGAAGATTCACTCTTCTTGTACTCATGCCGGCATTGTGCCTTTTTTATTCAATCCCGATGCGATTTTTGTTTTTCATGGTCAATGTGAAGGTCCAAGGGATGCAATTAACATGCACTGCTTCATCGGAATCTAATACTGATCTTCCAGGAGCAGCACAAACCACAAACTCTTAGAAAATTCCCTCATCTTGTACTTACGTCGGCATTGTCCATTTTGTATTCAATCCCGATGAAATTTCTGTGTTTCATGGTCAATGTGAAGGTCCAAGGGATACAGTAACCAGCACTGGTGCATCTGAATCTAATACTGGTCTCCCAGGAGCCGCTCAAAGCACAAACCCTTAGAAGATTCACTCTTTTTGTACTCAAGCCGGCATTGTTCCTTCAGTATTCAATCCCGATGCGATTTCTGTGTTTCATGGTCAATGTGAAAGTCCAAGGGATACAATTAAAATGCACTGGTTCATCGGAATCTAATACTGGTCTCCCAGGAGCAGCTCAAACCACAAACTCTTAGAAAATTCTCTCATCCTGTACTTATGTCGGCAATGTCCAATTTATATTCAATCCCGATGAATTTTCTCTCTTTCATGGTCAATGTGAAGGTCCAACGAATACACTAAACCTGCACTGGTGCATTGGAATCTAATATTGGTCTCCCAGGAGACGCTAAAAGCGCAAACTCTTAGAAGATTCACTCTTCTTGTACTTACGTCGGCATTGTACCTTTTGTATTCAATCTTGATGCAATTTCTATGGTTCATGATCAATGTGAAAGTCCAATGGCTACAGTAAACCTGCACTTGTGCATCAGAATCTAATACTGGTCTCCCAGGAGCCGCTCAAAGCAAAAACCCTTAGAAGATTAACTCTTCTTGTACTTAAGCCGGCATTGTCCCTTTTGTATTCAGTTCCAATGCAATTTCTGTGTTTCATGGTCAATGTGAAGGTCTAAGGGATACAGTAAACCTGCACTGGTGCATCGGCATCGAATACTGGTCTCCCAGGAGCCGCTTGAAGCACAAACTCTTAGAAGATAAACTCTTCTTGTATTTAAGTCGGCAGTCCCTTTTGTATTCAATCCCGATGCAATTTCTGAGTTTCATGGTCAATGTGAAGGTCCAAGGGATACAGTAAACCTGCACTGGTGCATCGGAATCTAATACAGGTTTTCCAGGAGACGCTTAAAGGACATTCCAGGCGAAGATTCACTCTTCTTGTACTTAAGTCGGCATTGTCCCTGTTGTATCCAATCCCGAGCAATTTCTGTGTTTCATGGTCAATGTGTAGGTCCAAGGGATACAGTAAACCTGCACAGGTTCATCGTAATCTAATACTGGACACCCAGGAGCCGCTCAAATCTCAAACTCTTGAAAGATTCACTCTTCTTGTACTTCAGTCGGCATTGTCCCTTATGTATTCCATCCCGATGCAATTTCTGTGTTTCATGGTCAAATTGAAGTTCCAAGGGATACAGTAAACCTGCACTGGTGCATCGGAATCGAACACTGGTCTCCGAGGAGCCGCTCAAAGCACAAACTCTTAAAAAATTCACTCTTCTTGTACTTTAGTCGGAATTGTCCCTTTTGTATACAATATCGATGCAATTTCTGTGTTTCCTGGTCAATATGAAGGTCCAAGCGATAGAGTAAATCTGCACTGGTGCAACGGAATCTAATACTGGTCTCCCATGAGTCGCTCAAAGCACAAACTCATAGAAGACTCACTCTTCTTGTTCTTAAGTCGACATTGTGCCTTATGCATTAATCACGATGCAATTTCTGTGTTTCATGGTCACTGTGAAAGGCCAAGTGATACAGTAAACCCGCACTGGTGCATCGGAATCTAATACTGGTCTCCCAGGAGCCGCTCAAAGCACCATCCATTAGAAGATTCACTCTTCTTGTACTTATGTCGTTATTGTGTCTTTTGTATTCAATCCCGATGCAATTTCTGTGTTTCATGGTCAATGTGAAGGTCCAAGGGATACAGTAAACCAGCACAGGTGCATCGGAAAGTAATACATGACACCCAGGAGCACCTGAAAGCTCAAAATCTTAGAAGATTCAAACCTCTTGTACTTAAGTCGGCCTTGTCCGTTTTGTATTCAATCCCGATGCAATTTCTGTGTTTCATGGTCAATGTGAAGGTCGAAGGGATACAGTAAACCTGCACTGGTGCATCGGAATCTAATACTGGTCTCCGAGGAGGCGCTCAAAGCACAAACTCATAGATGATTAACTCCTCTTGTACTTAAGTCGGCAGTCCCTTTTGTATTCAATTCCGAGCAATTTCTGTGTTTCATGGTCAATGTGAAGGTCCAAGGGATACAGTAAACCTGCACAGGTGCATCGGAATCTAATACTGTACACCCAGGAGCCGCTCAAAGCTCAAACTCTTGGAAGATTAAGTCTTCTTGTACTTCAGTCGGCATTCTTCCTTATGTATTCCATCCCGATGCAATTTCTGTGTTTCATGGTCAATGTGAAGGTTCAAGGGATACAGTAAACCTGCACTGCTGCATTGGAATCGAACACTGGCCTCAGAGGAGCCGCACAAAGCACAAACTCTTAGAAAGTTCACTCTTCTTGTATTTAAGCTGGCATTGTGTATTTTACATTCAATCCCGATGCAATTCCTGTGTTTCATGGTCAATGTCAAGGTCCAAGGGATACAGTAAACCAGCACTGGTGCATGGGAACCTAATACTCGTCTCCCACGAGCTGCTCAGCCCACAAACTCTTAGAAAATTCACTGTTCTGGTATTTTAGTTGGAATTGTCAATATTGTATACAATTTCGATGCAATGTCTGTGTTTCCTGGTTATGTGAAGGTCCAAGGGATACAGTAAACAAGCACTGGTGCATCGGAATCTAACACTGTTCTCCCACGAGCCGCTGAAAGCACAAACTCTTAGAAGATTTGCCCATCTGGTACATAAGTCGTCATTGTCCCTCTTGTATTCAATCCCGATGCAATTTCTGTGTTTCATGGTCAATGTGAAGGACCAAGGGACACAGTAAACCAGCACTGGTGCATCGGAATCTAATACTGGTCTCCCAGGAGCCGCTCAAAACACAAACTCTTAGAAGAATCACTATTCTTGTACTTAAGCCGGCATTGTCCCTTTTGTATTCAATCCCGATGCAATTTCTGTATCTCATGGGCAATATGAAGGTCCAAGGGATACAGTAAACCAGCACTGGTGCATCGGAATCTAATACTGGTCTCCCTGGAGCTACTCAACAAACAACCTCTTAGAAAATTCACTCTTTTTGTACTTAAGTCGGCATTGTCCCGTTTGTATCAAATGTCGATGCAATTTCTGTGTTTCATCTTCAATGTGAACAGCGAAGGGATACAGTAAACCTGCGCTGGTGCAGCGGAATCTAATACTGGTCTCCCAGGAGCCGCTCAAAACACTAACACTTAGAAGATTCACTCTTCTTGCGCTTAAGTCGTCATTGTATCTTTTGTATTGGTCCCCATGCAATTTCTGTGTTTCATGGTCAATGTGAAGGTCCAAGGGATACAGTAAACCTGTACTGGTGCATCGGAATCTAATACTGGTCTCCCAGGAGGCGCTCAAAGCAAAAACTCTTAGCAGATTCACTCTTCTTGTACTCAAGCCGGCATTGCGCCATTTTTACTCAATCCCGGTGCGATTTCTGCGTTTCATGGTCAATGCGAAGGCCCAAGGGATACAATAAATCTGCACTGGCTCATCGGAATGTAATACTGGTCTCCCAGGAGCAGCTCAAATTACAAACTCTTAGAAAATTCCCTCATCTTGTACTTATGTCGGCATTGTGCCTTTAGTATTCAATCCCGATGCGATTTCGGTGTTTCATGGTCAATGGGAAAGTCCATGGGATACAATACCCCTGCACTGGTTCATCGGAATCTAATACTGGTCTCCCAGGAGCAGCTCAAGCCACAAACTCCTAGAAAATTCACTCATCTTGTACTTATGGCGGCATTGTCCACTTTTGTTCAATCCCGATGAATTTTCTGTGTTTCATGGTCAATGTGAAGGTACAAGGGATACAGTAAACCTGCACTGGTGCATCAGAATCTAATGCTAGTCTCCCTGGAGACGCTAAAAGCACAAACTCTTAGAAGATTAACTCATCTTGTACTTAAGTCTGCATTGTCCCTTTTGTATACAATCCCGATGCAATTTCTGTGTTTCATGGTCAATGTGAAGGTCGAAGGGATACAGTAAACCTGCACTGGTGCAATGGAATCTAATACTGGTCTCCCAGGAGCCGCTCAAAGCAGAAACTCTTAGAAGATTAACTCTTTTTGTACTTAAGTCGGCAGTCCCTTTTGTATTCAATCCCGTTGCAATTTCTGAGTCTCATGGTCAATGTGAAGGTCCAAGGGATTCAGTTAACCTGCACTTGTGCTTCGGAATCTAATACTGGCCTCCCAGGAGCCGCTGAAAGCACAAACCCTTTGAAGATTCACTCTTCTTGTACTTAAGTTGGCATTGTCCCTCTTGTATTCAATCCCCAGCAATTTCTGTGTTTCATGGTCAATTGTGAAGGTCCAAGGGATACAGTAAACCTGCAAAGTTGCATCGGAATCTAATACTGAACACCCAGGAAACACTCAAATTTCAGACTCTGGAAGATTCACTCTTCTTGTACTACAGTTGGCATTGTCCCTTATATATTGCATCCCGATGCAATTTCTGTGTTTCATGGTCAATGTGAAGGTCCAAGGGATACAGTAAACTTATACTGGTGCATCGGAATCGAACACTGGCCTCTGAGGAGCCGCTCAAAGCACAAACTCTTAGAAAATTTACTCTTCTTGTACTTAAGTTGGCATTGTGTAATTTGTATAGAATTCCGATACAATTTCTGTGTTTTATGGTCAAGTTGAAGGTCCAAGGGATACACTAATCCTGCACTGGTGCATCGGAATCGAACACTGGTCTCAGAGGAGCCGCTCAAAACACAAACTCTTAAAAAATTCACTCTTCTTGTACTTTAGTCGGAATTGTCCCTAATGTATACAATTTCGATGCAATTTCTGTGTTTCCTGGTCATCGTGAAGGTCCAAACGATAGAGTAAACCTGCACTGGTGCAACGGAATCTAATACTGGTCTCCCAGGAGCCGCTCAAAACACAAAATCTTAGAAGAATCACTCTTCTTGTACTTAAGCCGGCATTGTCCCTTTTGTATTCAATCCTGATGCAATTTCTGTGTCTCATGGGCAATGTGAAGGTCCAAGGGATACAGTAAGCCAGCACTGGTGCATCGGAATCTAATGATGGTCTCCCTGGAGCTGCTCAACAAACAGCCTCTTAGAAAATTCACTCTTCTTGTACTTATGTCGGCATTGTCCCGTTTGTACTCAATCACGATGCAATTTCTGTGTTTCATGGTCAATGTGAACGTCGAAGGGATACAGTAAACCTGCGCTGGTGCAACGGAATCTAATACTGGTCTCCCAGGAGCCGCTCAAAACACTGACTCTCAGAATATTCACTCTTCTTGCATTTAGGTCGACATTGTATCCTTTGTATTGGTGCCCATGCAATTTCTGTGTTTCATGGTCAATGTGAAGGTCCAAGGGATACACCAAACCTGTACTGGTGCATTGGAATCTAACACTGGACCCCCAGGAGCCGCTCAAAGCTCAAACTCTTGAAAGATTCATTCTTCTTGTACTTTAGTCGGCATTGTCCCTTATGTATTCCATCCCGATGCAATTTCTGTGTTTCATGGTCAACGGGAAAGTCCACAGGATACAGTAAACCGGCACTGGTGCATCGGAATCAAACACTGGTCTCTGAGGAGCCGCTCAAAGCACAAACTCTTAGAAAATTCAGTCTTCTTGTACTTAAGTTGGCATTGTGTATTTTATATTCAATCCCGAGGCAATTTCTGTGTTTCATGGTCAAATTGAAGGTCCAAGGGATACAGTAAACCTGCACTGGTGCATCGGAATATAAAACTGGTCTCCCAGGAGCTGCTCAACCCACAAATTCTTAGAAAATTCAGTCTTCTTGTACTTTAGTCGGAATTGTCTCTTTTGTATACAATTTCGATGCAATTTCTGTGTTTCCTGGTCAATGTAAAGGTCCAAGGGATATACTAAACCTGCACTGGTGCATCGGAATCTAATACTGGTCTCCCAGGAGCCGCTCAAAACACAAACTCTTAGAAGACTCACTCTTCTTGTTCTTAGGTCGGCATTGTCCCGTTTGTATTCAATCTCGATGCAATTTCTGTGTTTCTTGGTCAATGTGAAGGTCGAAGGGATACAGTAAACCTGCGCTGGTGCACCGGAATCTAATACTGGTCTCCCGGGAGCCGCTCAAATCACAATTCATTAGAAGATTCACTCTTCTTGTAGTTAAGTCGATATTGTATCTTTTGTAGTGGACCCCATGCAATTTCTGTGTTTCATGGTCAATGTGAAGGTCCAAGGCATACAGTAAACCTGTACTGGTGCATCTGAATCTTATACTGGCCTCCCAGGAGCCGGTCAAAGCAGAAACTCTTAGAAGATTCACTCTTCTGGTACTCAAATCGGCATTGTGCCTTTTGTATTCAATCCCGATGCGATTTCAGTGTTTCATGGTCAATGTGAAGGTCCAAAGGATACAATAAACCGGCAATGGTTCATCGGAATCTAATACTGGTCTCCCAGGAGCAGCTCAAACCACAAACTCTTAGAAAATTCTCTCAACGTGTACTTATGTCGGCGTTGTCCATTTTGTATTCAATTCCGATGAAATTTCTGTGCTTCATGGTCAATGTGAAGGTCCAAGGGATACAGTAAACCTGTAATGGTGCATCGGAATCTAATACTGGTCTCCCAGGAGTCGCTCAAAGCACAAACTCTTACAAGATTCACTCTTCTTGTACTCAAGTCGGCATTTTGCTTTATGTATTCAATCCCGATGCAATTTCTGTGTTTCATGCTCAATGTGAATGGCCAAGGGATACAGTTAACCTACACAGGTGCATCAGAATCTAATACTGGTCTCCCATGAGTTGCTCAAAGCACAAACTCTTAGAAGACTCACTCTTTTTGTTCTTAAGTCGGCATTGTCCCTTTTGTATTCAATACCGATCCGATTTCTGTATTTCTTGGTCAATGTGAAGTTCAAAGGGATACAGTAAACCTGCACTGGTGCATCGGGATTTGATACTGGTCTCTCTGGAGCCGCTCAAAGCACTACCTCTTACAAATTTCACTCTTCTTGTACTTGAGTCAGCTTTGTACCTTATGTATTCCATCCTGATGCAATTTATGTGTTTCATTGTCGATGTGAAAGTCCGAGGGATACGGTAAACCTGCACTGGTGCATCGGAATCTAATACTGGTCTCCAAAGAGCCGCTCAAAGCACAAACTCTGAGAAAATTCCTTCTTCTTGCACTTAAGATGGCATTGTGCAGTTTGTATTTAATCCCGATGCAATTTCTGTGTTTCATGGTCAATGTGAAGGTCCAAGGGATACAGAAAACCTGCACTGTAGCACCGGAATCTAATACTGGTCTACCAGGATACGTTCAAACCACAAACCCTTCGAAGATTCACTCTTCTTGTACCTTTGTCGTTATTGTCCTTTTGTATTCAATCCCGATGCAATTTCAGTGTTTCATGGGCAATGTGAAGGTCCAAGTGATAGAGTAAAGCTGCACTGGTGCATCGGAATCTAATACTGGTCTCCCAGGACTCGCGCAAAGCACAAACTCGTCGAGGATTCACTCTTCTTGTACTTAAGTCGGTATTGTCCCTTTTGTATTCAATCCCGATGCGATTTCAGTGTTTCATGGGCAATGTGAAGGTCGAAGGGATACAGTAATCCTGCGCTGGTGCATCGGAATCTAATACTGGTCTCCCAGGAAACGCTCGAAGCACAAACTCTTAGAAGATTTACTCTTCGTGTACTTAAGTCCGCATTGTTCCCTTCGTATTCAATCCCGATTCGATTTCTGTGTTTCTTGGTCAATATGGAGTTCCAAGGGATTCAGTAATTCTGCACTGGTGCATCGGAATCTAATACTGGTCTCCCAGGAGACGCTCAGAGCAGAAACTCTTAGAAGATTCACTCTGGTTGTACTTAAGTCGGCTTTTTGCCTTATGTATTCATACCCGATGCAATTTTTGTGTTTCATGCTCAATGTGAATGGCCAAGGGATACAGTAAACCTGCACAGGTGCATCGGAATCTAATACTGGTCTCCCATGAGTTGCTCAAAGCACAAACTCTTAGAAGACTCACTCTTCTTGTCCTTAAGTCGGCATTGTCCCTTTTGTATTCAATACCGTTCCGATTTCTGTATTTCTTGGTCAATGTGAAGGTCAAAGGGATACAGAAAACCTGCACTGATGCATCGGAATCTAATACTGGTCTCCCAGAAGCCGCTAAAAGCACAAACTCTTAGATGATTAACTCTTCTTGTACCTTTGTCTTTATTGTCTTTTTGTGTATTCAATCCCGATGCAATTTCTGTGCTTCATGGTCAATGTGAAGGTCCAAGGGATACAGAAAACCTGCACTGGAGAACCGGAATCTAATACTGGTCTACCAGGATCCGTTCAAAGCACAAACCCTTCGAAGATTCACTCTTCTTGTACCTTTGTCTTTATTGTCCTTTTGTATTCAATCCCGATGCAATTTCTGTGCTTCATGGTCAATGTGAAGGTCCAAGGGATACAGAAAACCTGCACTGATGCATCGGAATCTAATACTGGTCTCCCAGAAGCCGCTCAAAGCACAAACTCTTAGATGATTAACTCTTCTTGTACTTAAGTCGGCAGTCCCTTTTGTATTCAATCCCGATGCAATTTCTGAGTTTCATGGTCAATGTGAAGGTCCAAGTGATACAGTAAACCTGCACTGGTGCATCGGAATCTAGTACTGGTCCCCCAGGAGCCGCTCAAAGCACAAACCCGTCGAAGATTCACTCTTCTTGTACTTAAATCGGCATTGTCCCTTTTGTATTCAATATCGATGCAATTTCTGTGTTCCATGGGCAATGTGAAGGTCCAAGGGATACAGTAAACCAGCACCGGTGCATCGGAATCTAGTACTGGTTTCCCTGGAGCTGCTCAACAAACAACCGCTTAGGAAATTCACTCTTGTTTTACGTAAGTCGGCATTGTCCCGTTTGTCTTCAATCTCGATGCAATTTCTGTGTTTCATGGTCAATGTGAACGTCGAAGAGATACAGTAAACCTGCACTGGTGCATCGGAATCTAATACTGGTCTCCAAGGAGCCGCTCAAAAGACTTACTCTTAGAAGATTCACTCTTATTGTACTTAAGTCGACATTGTATCTTTTGTATTGGTCCCCATGCGTTTTTGGTGTTTCATGGTCAATGTGAAGGGCAAGGGATACAGTAAACCTGCACTGTTGCATCGGAATCTAATACTTGTCTGCCAGTACCCGCTCAAAGCACAAACTCTTAGGAGACTCACTCTTCTTGTACTCATGCCGGTATTGTGCATTTTTAATTCAATCCCGATGCGATTTCTGTGTTTCATGGTCAATGTGAATGTCCAAGGGATACAAAAAACCTGCAATGGTTCATCGGAATCTAATATTGGTCTCCCATGGGCCGCTGAAAGCACAAGCTCTTAAAAGATTCACTCTTCTTGTACGTAAGTCGGCATTGTGCATTTTGTATTCAATTCCGATGCAATTTCTACTTTTCATGGTCAATGTGAAGGTCCAAGAGATACTGTAAACCTGCACTGGTGCATCGGAATCTAATACTTGTCTGCCAGGAGCCGCTCAAAGCACAAACTCTTAGAAGATTCATTCTGGTTGTACTCAAGTCGGCATTGTGCGCTTTGTATTCGATCCCGAAGCGATTTCTGTGTTTCATGTTCAATGTGAAAGTTCAAGGGATTCAATAAAAATGCACTGGTTCATCGGAATCTAAAACCGGTCTCCCAGGAGCAGCTAAAACCACATACTCTTAGAAAATTCTCTCATCTTGTACTTATGTCGGCATTGTACATTTTGTATTCAATCTCGATGAATTTTCTGTGTTTCATGCTCAATGTGAAGGTCCATGGAATACAGTAAACCTGCACTGGTGAATCGGAATCTAATACTCGTCTCCCAGGAAACGCTAAAAGCACAAACTCTTAGAAGATTCACTCTTCTTGTTTTTACGTCGGCATTGTACGTTTGTATTCAATCCCGATGCAATTTCTGTGTTTCACGATCAATGTGAAGGTCCAATGGCTACAGAAAACCTGCACTGGTGCATCAGAATCTAATACTGGTCTCCCAGGAGCCCCTCAAAGCACAAACCCTTAGAAAATTAACTCTTCTTGTACTTAAGTCAGCATTGTCCCTTTTGTATTCAATCCCAATGCAATTTCTGTGTTTCATGGTCAATGTGAAGGTCGAAGGGATACAGTAAACCAGCACTGGTGCATCGGAATCTAATACTGGTCTCCCAGGAGCCGCTCAAACACAAACTCTTAGAAGATTAACTCTTCTTGTTCTTAAGTCGGCAGTCCCTTTTGTATTCAATCCCGATGCAATTTCTGAGTTTCATGGTCAATGCGAAGGACCACGGGATACAGTAAATCTGCACTGGTGCATCGGAATCTAATAATGGTCTCCCAGGAGCCTCTCAAAGCACAAACCCGTCGAAGATTCACTCTTCTTGTACTTAAGTCGGCATTGTCTCTCTTGTGTCCAATCCCGAGCAATTTCTGTGTTTCATGGTCAATGTGTAGGTCCAAGGGATACAGTAAACATGCACAGGTGCATCGGAATCTAATAGTGGACACCCATGAACCGCTCAAAGCTCAAACTCGTGAAAGATTCACTCTTCTTTTACTTCAGTCGGCATTGTCCCTTATATATTGCATACCGATGCAATTTCTGTGTTTCATGGTCAATGTGAAGGTCCAAGGGATACAGTAAACTTATACTGGTGCATCGGAATCGAACACTGGCCTCTGAGGAGCCGCTCAAAGCACAAACTCTTAGAAAATTTACTCTTCTTGTACTTAAGTCGGCATTGTGTAATTTGTATAGAATTCCGATACAATTTCTGTGTTTTATGGTCAAGTTGAAGGTCCAAGGGATACACTATTCCTGCACTGGTGCATCGGAATCGAACACTGGTCTCAGAGGAGCCGCTCAAAACACAAACTCTTAAAAAATTCACTCTTCTTGTACTTTAGTCGGAATTGTCCCTAATGTATACAATTTCGATGCAATTTCTGTGTTTCCTGGTCAATGTGAAGGTCCAAACGATAGAGTAAACCTGCACTGGTGCAACGGAATCTAATACTGGTCTCCCAGGAGCCGCTCAAAACACAAAATCTTAGAAGAATCACTCTTCTTGTACTTAAGCCGGCATTGTCCCTTTTGTATTCAATCCTGATGCAATTTCTGTGTCTCATGGGCAATGTGAAGGTCCAAGGGATACAGTAAACCTGCGCTGGTGCAACGGAATCTAATACTGGTCTCCCAGGAGCCGCTCAAAACACTGACTCTCAGAATATTCACTCTTCTTGCATTTAGGTCGACATTGTATCCTTTGTATTGGTGCCCATGCAATTTCTGTGTTTCATGGTCAATGTGAAGGTCCAAGGGATACACCAAACCTGTACTGGTGCATTGGAATCTAACACTGGACCCCCAGGAGCCGCTCAAAGCTCAAACTCTTGAAAGATTCATTCTTCTTGTACTTTAGTCGGCATTGTCCCTTATGTATTCCATCCCGATGCAATTTCTGTGTTTCATGGTCAACGTGAAAGTCCACAGGATACAGTAAACCGGCACTGGTGCATCGGAATCAAACACTGGTCTCTGAGGAGCCGCTCAAAGCACAAACTCTTAGAAAATTCAGTCTTCTTGTACTTAAGTTGGCATTGTGTATTTTATATTCAATCCCGAGGCAATTTCTGTGTTTCATGGTCAAATTGAAGGTCCAAGGGATACAGTAAACCTGCACTGGTGCATCGGAATATAAAACTGGTCTCCCAGGAGCTGCTCAACCCACAAATTCTTAGAAAATTCAGTCTTCTTGTACTTTAGTCGGAATTGTCTCTTTTGTATACAATTTCGATGCAATTTCTGTGTTTCCTGGTCAATGTAAAGGTCCAAGGGATATACTAAACCTGCACTGGTGCATCGGAATCTAATACTGGTCTCCCAGGAGCCGCTCAAAACACAAACTCTTAGAAGATTCACCCTTCTTGTACTTAAGTCGGTATTGTCCCTTTTGTATTCAATCCCGATACAATTTCTGTGTTTCATGGGCAATGTGAAGGTCCAAGGGATACAGTAAACCTGCGCTGGTTCATCGGAATCTAATACTGGTCTCCCAGGAGCCGCTCAAAGCTCAAAATCTTAGAAGATTTACTCTTCGTGTACTTAAGTCCGCATTGTTCCCTTCGTACTCAATCCCGATTCGATATTTGTGTTTCATGGTCAATGTGGAGGTCCAAGGGATACAGTAAACCTGCACTGGTGCATCGGAATTTAATACTGGTCTCCCATTAGCCGCACAAAGCACAAACTCTTAGAAGACTCACTCTTCTTGTTCTTAGGTCGGCATTGTCCCGTTTGTATTCAATCTCGATGCAATTTCTGTGTTTCTTGGTCAATGTGAAGGTCGAAGGGATACAGTAAACCTGCGCTGGTGCACCGGAATCTAATACTGGTCTTCCGGGAGCCGCTCAAATCACAATTCATTAGAAGATTCACTCTTCTTGTAGTTAAGTCGATATTGTATCTTTTGTAGTGGACCCCATGCAATTTCTGTGTTTCATGGTCAATGTGAAGGTCCAAGGCATACAGTAAACCTGTACTGGTGCATCTGAATCTTATACTGGCCTCCCAGGAGCCGGTCAAAGCAGAAACTCTTAGAAGATTCACTCTTCTGGTACTCAAATCGGCATTGTGCCTTTTGTATTCAATCCCGATGCGATTTCAGTGTTTCATGGTCAATGTGAAGGTCCAAAGGATACAATAAACCGGCAATGGTTCATCGGAATCTAATACTGGTCTCCCAGGAGCAGCTCAAACCACAAACTCTTAGAAAATTCTCTCAACGTGTACTTATGTCGGCGTTGTCCATTTTGTATTCAATTCCGATGAAATTTCTGTGCTTCATGGTCAATGTGAAGGTCCAAGGGATACAGTAAACCTGTAATGGTGCATCGGAATCTAATACTGGTCTCCCAGGAGTCGCTCAAAGCACAAACTCTTACAAGATTCACTCTTCTTGTACTCAAGTCGGCATTTTGCTTTATGTATTCAATCCCGATGCAATTTCTGTGTTTCATGCTCAATGTGAATGGCCAAGGGATACAGTTAACCTACACAGGTGCATCAGAATCTAATACTGGTCTCCCATGAGTTGCTCAAAGCACAAACTCTTAGAAGACTCACTCTTTTTGTTCTTAAGTCGGCATTGTCCCTTTTGTATTCAATACCGATCCGATTTCTGTATTTCTTGGTCAATGTGAAGGTCAAAGGGATACAGTAAACCTGCACTGGTGCATCGGGATTTGATACTGGTCTCTCTGGAGCCGCTCAAAGCACTACCTCTTACAAATTTCACTCTTCTTGTACTTGAGTCAGCTTTGTACCTTATGTATTCCATCCGGATGCAATTTATGTGTTTCATTGTCGATGTGAAAGTCCGAGGGATACGGTAAACCTGCACTGGTGCATCGGAATCTAATACTGGTCTCCAAAGAGCCGCTCAAAGCACAAACTCTGAGAAAATTCCTTCTTCTTGCACTTAAGATGGCATTGTGCAGTTTGTATTTAATCCCGATGCAATTTCTGTGTTTCATGGTCAATGTGAAGGTCCAAGGGATACAGAAAACCTGCACTGTAGCACCGGAATCTAATACTGGTCTACCAGGATACGTTCAAACCACAAACCCTTCGAAGATTCACTCTTCTTGTACCTTTGTCGTTATTGTCCTTTTGTATTCAATCCCGATGCAATTTCAGTGTTTCATGGGCAATGTGAAGGTCCAAGTGATAGAGTAAAGCTGCACTGGTGCATCGGAATCTAATACTGGTCTCCCAGGACTCGCGCAAAGCACAAACTCGTCGAGGATTCACTCTTCTTGTACTTAAGTCGGTATTGTCCCTTTTGTATTCAATCCCGATGCGATTTCAGTGTTTCATGGGCAATGTGAAGGTCGAAGGGATACAGTAATCCTGCGCTGGTGCATCGGAATCTAATACTGGTCTCCCAGGAAACGCTCGAAGCACAAACTCTTAGAAGATTTACTCTTCGTGTACTTAAGTCCGCATTGTTCCCTTCGTATTCAATCCCGATTCGATTTCTGTGTTTCTTGGTCAATATGGAGTTCCAAGGGATACAGTAAACCTGCACTGGTGCATCGGAATCTAATACTGGTCTCCCAGGAGACGCTCAGAGCAGAAACTCTTAGAAGATTCACTCTGGTTGTACTTAAGTCGGCATTTTGCCTTATGTATTCATACCCGATGCAATTTTTGTGTTTCATGCTCAATGTGAATGGCCAAGGGATACAGTAAACCTGCACAGGTGCATCGGAATCTAATACTGGTCTCCCATGAGTTGCTCAAAGCACAAACTCTTAGAAGACTCACTCTTCTTGTCCTTAAGTCGGCATTGTCCCTTTTGTATTCAATACCGTTCCGATTTCTGTATTTCTTGGTCAATGTGAAGGTCAAAGGGATACAGAAAACCTGCACTGATGCATCGGAATCTAATACTGGTCTCCCAGAAGCCGCTAAAAGCACAAACTCTTAGATGATTAACTCTTCTTGTACCTTTGTCTTTATTGTCCTTTTGTATTCAATCCCGATGCAATTTCTGTGCTTCATGGTCAATGTGAAGGTCCAAGGGATACAGAAAACCTGCACTGGAGAACCGGAATCTAATACTGGTCTACCAGGATCCGTTCAAAGCACAAACCCTTCGAAGATTCACTCTTCTTGTACCTTTGTCTTTATTGTCCTTTTGTATTCAATCCCGATGCAATTTCTGTGCTTCATGGTCAATGTGAAGGTCCAAGGGATACAGAAAACCTGCACTGATGCATCGGAATCTAATACTGGTCTCCCAGAAGCCGCTCAAAGCACAAACTCTTAGATGATTAACTCTTCTTGTACTTAAGTCGGCAGTCCCTTTTGTATTCAATCCCGATGCAATTTCTGAGTTTCATGGTCAATGTGAAGGTCCAAGTGATACAGTAAACCTGCACTGGTGCATCGGAATCTAGTACTGGTCCCCCAGGAGCCGCTCAAAGCACAAACCCGTCGAAGATTCACTCTTCTTGTACTTAAATCGGCATTGTCCCTTTTGTATTCAATATCGATGCAATTTCTGTGTTCCATGGGCAATGTGAAGGTCCAAGGGATACAGTAAACCAGCACCGGTGCATCGGAATCTAGTACTGGTTTCCCTGGAGCTGCTCAACAAACAACCGCTTAGGAAATTCACTCTTGTTTTACGTAAGTCGGCATTGTCCCGTTTGTCTTCAATCTCGATGCAATTTCTGTGTTTCATGGTCAATGTGAACGTCGAAGAGATACAGTAAACCTGCACTGGTGCATCGGAATCTAATACTGGTCTCCAAGGAGCCGCTCAAAAGACTTACTCTTAGAAGATTCACTCTTCTTGTACTTAAGTCGACATTGTATCTTTTGTATTGGTCCCCATGCGTTTTTGGTGTTTCATGGTCAATGTGAAGGGCAAGGGATACAGTAAACCTGCACTGTTGCATCGGAATCTAATACTTGTCTGCCAGTACCCGCTCAAAGCACAAACTCTTAGGAGACTCACTCTTCTTGTACTCATGCCGGTATTGTGCATTTTTAATTCAATCCCGATGCGATTTCTGTGTTTCATGGTCTATGTGAATGTCCAAGGGATACAAAAAACCTGCAATGGTTCATCGGAATCTAATATTGGTCTCCCATGGGCCGCTGAATGCACAAGCTCTTAAAAGATTCACTCTTCTTGTACGTAAGTCGGCATTGTGCATTTTGTATTCAATTCCGATGCAATTTCTACTTTTCATGGTCAATGTGAAGGTCCAAGAGATACTGTAAACCTGCACTGGTGCATCGGAATCTAATACTGGTCTTTTAGGAGCCGCTCAAAGCGCAAACTCTTAGATGATAAACTCTTCTTGTACTAAAGTCGGCAGTCCCTTTTGTATTCAATCCCGATGCAATTTCTGAGTTTCATGGTCAATGTGAAGGTCCAAGTGATACAGTAAACCTGCACTGTTGCATCGGAATCTAATACTTGTCTGCCAGGAGCCGCTCAAAGCACAAACTCTTACAAGATTCATTCTGGTTGTACTCAAGTCGGCATTGTGCGCTTTGTATTCGTTCCCGAAGCGATTTCTGTGTTTCATGTTCAATGTGAAAGTTCAAGGGATACAATAAAAATGCACTGGTTCATCGGAATCTAAAACCGGTCTCCCAGGAGCAGCTCAAACCACATACTCTTAGAAAATTCTCTCATCTTGTACTTATGTCGGCATTGTACATTTTGTATTCAATCTCGATGAATTTTCTGTGTTTCATGCTCAATGTGAAGGTCCATGGAATACAGTAAACCTGCACTGGTGAATCGGAATCTAATACTCGTCTCCCAGGAAACGCTAAAAGCACAAACTCTTAGAAGATTCACTCTTCTTGTTTTTACGTCGGCATTGTACGTTTGTATTCAATCCCGATGCAATTTCTGTGTTTCACGATCAATGTGAAGGTCCAATGGCTACAGAAAACCTGCACTGGTGCATCAGAATCTAATACTGGTCTCCCAGGAGCCGCTCAAAGCACAAACCCTTAGAAAATTAACTCTTCTTGTACTTAAGTCAGCATTGTCCCTTTTGTATTCAATCCCAATGCAATTTCTGTGTTTCATGGTCAATGTGAAGGTCGAAGGGATACAGTAAACCAGCACTGGTGCATCGGAATCTAATACTGGTCTCCCAGGAGCCGCTCAAACACAAACTCTTAGAAGATTAACTCTTCTTGTACTTAAGTCGGCAGTCCCTTTTGTATTCAATCCCGATGCAATTTCTGAGTTTCATGGTCAATGCGAAGGACCACGGGATACAGTAAATCTGCACTGGTGCATCGGAATCTAATAATGGTCTCCCAGGAGCCTCTCAAAGCACAAACCCGTCGAAGATTCACTCTTCTTGTACTTAAGTCGGCATTGTCTCTCTTGTGTCCAATCCCGAGCAATTTCTGTGTTTCATGGTCAATGTGTAGGTCCAAGGGATACAGTAAACATGCACAGGTGCATCGGAATCTAATAGTGGACACCCATGAACCGCTCAAAGCTCAAACTCGTGAAAGATTCACTCTTCTTTTACTTCAGTCGGCATTGTCCCTTATATATTGCATCCCGATGCAATTTCTGTGTTTCATGGTCAATGTGAAGGTCCAAGGGATACAGTAAACTTATACTGGTGCATCGGAATCGAACACTGGCCTCTGAGGAGCCGCTCAAAGCACAAACTCTTAGAAAATTTACTCTTCTTGTACTTAAGTTGGCATTGTGTAATTTGTATAGAATTCCGATACAATTTCTGTGTTTTATGGTCAAGTTGAAGGTCCAAGGGATACACTATTCCTGCACTGGTGCATCGGAATCGAACACTGGTCTCAGAGGAGCCGCTCAAAACACAAACTCTTAAAAAATTCACTCTTCTTGTACTTTAGTCGGAATTGTCCCTAATGTATACAATTTCGATGCAATTTCTGTGTTTCCTGGTCAATGTGAAGGTCCAAACGATAGAGTAAACCTGCACTGGTGCAACGGAATCTAATACTGGTCTCCCAGGAGCCGCTCAAAACACAAAATCTTAGAAGAATCACTCTTCTTGTACTTAAGCCGGCATTGTCCCTTTTGTATTCAATCCTGATGCAATTTCTGTGTCTCATGGGCAATGTGAAGGTCCAAGGGATACAGTAAGCCAGCACTGGTGCATCGGAATCTAATGATGGTCTCCCTGGAGCTGCTCAACAAACAGCCTCTTAGAAAATTCACTCTTCTTGTACTTATGTCGGCATTGTCCCGTTTGTACTCAATCACGATGCAATTTCTGTGTTTCATGGTCAATGTGAACGTCGAAGGGATACAGTAAACCTGCGCTGGTGCAACGGAATCTAATACTGGTCTCCCAGGAGCCGCTCAAAACACTGACTCTCAGAATATTCACTCTTCTTGCATTTAGGTCGACATTGTATCCTTTGTATTGGTGCCCATGCAATTTCTGTGTTTCATGGTCTATGTGAAGGACCAAGGGATACACCAAACCTGTACTGGTGCATTGGAATCTAACACTGGACCCCCAGGAGCCGCTCAAAGCTCAAACTCTTGAAAGATTCATTCTTCTTGTACTTTAGTCGGCATTGTCCCTTATGTATTCCATCTCGATGCAATTTCTGTGTTTCATGGTCAACGTGAAAGTCCACAGGATACAGTAAACCGGCACTGGTGCATCGGAATCAAACACTGGTCTCTGAGGAGCCGCTCAAAGCACAAACTCTTAGAAAATTCAGTCTTCTTGTACTTAAGTTGGCATTGTGTATTTTATATTCAATCCCGAGGCAATTTCTGTGTTTCATGGTCAAATTGAAGGTCCAAGGGATACAGTAAACCTGCACTGGTGCATCGGAATATAAAACTGGTCTCCCAGGAGCTGCTCAACCCACAAATTCTTAGAAAATTCAGTCTTCTTGTACTTTAGTCGGAATTGTCTCTTTTGTATACAATTTCGATGCAATTTCTGTGTTTCCTGGTCAATGTAAAGGTCCAAGGGATATACTAAACCTGCACTGGTGCATCGGAATCTAATACTGGTCTCCCAGGAGCCGCTCAAAACACAAACTCTTAGAAGATTCACCCTTCTTGTACTTAAGTCGGTATTGTCCCTTTTGTATTCAATCCCGATACAATTTCTGTGTTTCATGGGCAATGTGAAGGTCCAAGGGATACAGTAAACCTGCGCTGGTTCATCGGAATCTAATACTGGTCTCCCAGGAGCCGCTCAAAGCTCAAAATCTTAGAAGATTTACTCTTCGTGTACTTAAGTCCGCATTGTTCCCTTCGTACTCAATCCCGATTCGATATCTGTGCTTCATGGTCAATGTGAAGGTCCAAGGGATACAGTAAACCTGTAATGGTGCATCGGAATCTAATACTGGTCTCCCAGGAGTCGCTCAAAGCACAAACTCTTACAAGATTCACTCTTCTTGTACTCAAGTCGGCATTTTGCTTTATGTATTCAATCCCGATGCAATTTCTGTGTTTCATGCTCAATGTGAATGGCCAAGGGATACAGTTAACCTACACAGGTGCATCAGAATCTAATACTGGTCTCCCATGAGTTGCTCAAAGCACAAACTCTTAGAAGACTCACTCTTTTTGTTCTTAAGTCGGCATTGTCCCTTTTGTATTCAATACCGATCCGATTTCTGTATTTCTTGGTCAATGTGAAGGTCAAAGGGATACAGTAAACCTGCACTGGTGCATCGGGATTTGATACTGGTCTCTCTGGAGCCGCTCAAAGCACTACCTCTTACAAATTTCACTCTTCTTGTACTTGAGTCAGCTTTGTACCTTATGTATTCCATCCTGATGCAATTTATGTGTTTCATTGTCGATGTGAAAGTCCGAGGGATACGGTAAACCTGCACTGGTGCATCGGAATCTAATACTGGTCTCCAAAGAGCCGCTCAAAGCACAAACTCTGAGAAAATTCCTTCTTCTTGCACTTAAGTTGGCATTGTGCAGTTTGTATTTAATCCCGATGCAATTTCTGTGTTTCATGGTCAATGTGAAGGTCCAAGGGATACAGAAAACCTGCACTGTAGCACCGGAATCTAATACTGGTCTACCAGGATACGTTCAAACCACAAACCCTTCGAAGATTCACTCTTCTTGTACCTTTGTCGTTATTGTCCTTTTGTATTCAATCCCAATGCAATTTCAGTGTTTCATGGGCAATGTGAAGGTCCAAGTGATAGAGTAAAGCTGCACTGGTGCATCGGAATCTAATACTGGTCTCCCAGGACTCGCGCAAAGCACAAACTCGTCGAGGATTCACTCTTCTTGTACTTAAGTCGGTATTGTCCCTTTTGTATTCAATCCCGATGCGATTTCAGTGTTTCATGGGCAATGTGAAGGTCGAAGGGATACAGTAATCCTGCGCTGGTGCATCGGAATCTAATACTGGTCTCCCAGGAAACGCTCGAAGCACAAACTCTTAGAAGATTTACTCTTCGTGTACTTAAGTCCGCATTGTTCCCTTCGTATTCAATCCCAATTCGATTTCTGTGTTTCGTGGTCAATATGGAGTTCCAAGTGATACAGTAAACCTGCACTGGTGCATCGGAATCTAATACTGGTCTCCCAGGAGACGCTCAGAGCAGAAACTCTTAGAAGATTCACTCTGGTTGTACTTAAGTCGGCATTTTGCCTTATGTATTCATACCCGATGCAATTTTTGTGTTTCATGCTCAATGTGAAAGGCCAAGGGATACAGTAAACCTGCACAGGTGCATCGGAATCTAATACTGGTCTCCCATGAGTTGCTCAAAGCACAAACTCTTAGAAGACTCACTCTTCTTGTCCTTAAGTCGGCATTGTCCCTTTTGTATTCAATACCGTTCCGATTTCTGTATTTCTTGGTCAATGTGAAGGTCAAAGGGATACAGAAAACCTGCACTGATGCATCGGAATCTAATACTGGTCTCCCAGAAGCCGCTAAAAGCACAAACTCTTAGATGATTAACTCTTCTTGTACCTTTGTCTTTATTGTCTTTTTGTATTCAATCCCGATGCAATTTCTGTGCTTCATGGCCAATGTGAAGGTCCAAGGGATATAGAAAACCTGCACTGGAGAACCGGAATCTAATACTGGTCTACCAGGATCCGTTCAAAGCACAAACCCTTCGAAGATTCACTCTTCTTGTACCTTTGTCTTTATTGTCCTTTTGTATTCAATCCCGATGCAATTTCTGTGCTTCATGGTCAATGTGAAGGTCCAAGGGATACAGAAAACCTGCACTGATGCATCGGAATCTAATACTGGTCTCCCAGAAGCCGCTCAAAGCACAAACTCTTAGATGATTAACTCTTCTTGTACTTAAGTCGGCAGTCCCTTTTGTATTCAATCCCGATGCAATTTCTGAGTTTCATGGTCAATGTGAAGGTCCAAGTGATACAGTAAACCTGCACTGGTGCATCGGAATCTAGTACTGGTCCCCCAGGAGCCGCTCAAAGCACAAACCCGTCGAAGATTCACTCTTCTTGTACTTAAATCGGCATTGTCCCTTTTGTATTCAATATCGATGCAATTTCTGTGTTCCATGGGCAATGTGAAGGTCCAAGGGATACAGTAAACCAGCACCGGTGCATCGGAATCTAGTACTGGTTTCCCTGGAGCTGCTCAACAAACAACCGCTTAGGAAATTCACTCTTGTTTTACGTAAGTCGGCATTGTCCCGTTTGTCTTCAATCTCGATGCTATTTCTGTGTTTCATGGTCAATGTGAACGTCGAAGAGATACAGTAAACCTGCACTGGTGCATCGGAATCTAATACTGGTCTCCAAGGAGCCGCTCAAAAGACTTACTCTTAGAAGATTCACTCTTCTTGTACTTAAGTCGACATTGTATCTTTTGTATTGGTCCCCATGCGTTTTTGGTGTTTCATGGTCAATGTGAAGGGCAAGGGATACAGTAAATCTGCACTGTTGCATCGGAATCTAATACTTGTCTGCCAGTACCCGCTCAAAGCACAAACTCTTAGGAGACTCACTCTTCTTGTACTCATGCCGGTATTGTGCATTTTAATTCAATCCCGATGCGATTTCTGTGTTTCATGGTCAATGTGAATGTCCAAGGGATACAAAAAACCTGCAATGGTTCATCGGAATCTAATATTGGTCTCCCATGGGCTGCTGAAAGCACAAGCTCTTAAAAGATTCACTCTTCTTGTACGTAAGTCGGCATTGTGCATTTTGTATTCAATTCCGATGCAATTTCTACTTTTCATGGTCAATGTGAAGGTCCAAGAGATACTGTAAACCTGCACTGGTGCATCGGAATCTAATACTGGTTATTTAGGAGCCGCTCAAAGCACAAACTCTTAGATGATAAACTCTTCTTGTACTAAAGTCGGCAGTCCCTTTTGTATTCAATCCCGATGCAATTTCTGAGTTTCATGGTCAATGTGAAGGTCCAAGTGATACAGTAAACCTGCACTGTTGCATCGGAATCTAATACTTGTCTGCCAGGAGCCGCTCAAAGCACAAACTCTTAGAAGATTCATTCTGGTTGTACTCAAGTCTGCATTGTGCGCTTTGTATTCGATCCTGAAGCGATTTCTGTGTTTCATGTTCAATGTGAAAGTTCAAGGGATACAATAAAAATGCACTGGTTCATCGGAATCTAAAACCGGTCTCCCAGGAGCAGCTAAAACCACATACTCTTAGAAAATTCTCTCATCTTGTACTTATGTCGGCATTGTACATTTTGTATTCAATCTCGATGAATTTTCTGTGTTTCATGCTCAATGTGAAGGTCCATGGAATACAGTAAGCCTGCACTGGTGAATCGGAATCTAATACTCGTCTCCCAGGAAACGCTAAAAGCACAAACTCTTAGAAGATTCACTCTTCTTGTTTTTACGTCGGCATTGTACGTTTGTATTCAATCCCGATGCAATTTCTGTGTTTCACGATCAATGTGAAGGTCCAATGGCTACAGAAAACCTGCACTGGTGCATCAGAATCTAATACTGGTCTCCCAGGAGCCGCTCAAAGCACAAACCCTTAGAAAATTAACTCTTCTTGTACTTAAGTCAGCATTGTCCCTTTTGTATTCAATCCCAATGCAATTTCTGTGTTTCATGGTCAATGTGAAGGTCGAAGGGATACAGTAAACCAGCACTGGTGCATCGGAATCTAATACTGGTCTCCCAGGAGCCGCTCAAACACAAACTCTTAGAAGATTAACTCTTCTTGTACTTAAGTCGGCAGTCCCTTTTGTATTCAATCCCGATGCAATTTCTGAGTTTCATGGTCAATGCGAAGGACCACGGGATACAGTAAATCTGCACTGGTGCATCGGAATCTAATAATGGTCTCCCAGGAGCCTCTCAAAGCACAAACCCGTCGAAGATTTACTCTTCTTGTACTTAAGTCGGCATTGTCTCTCTTGTGTCCAATCCCGAGCAATTTCTGTGTTTCATGGTCAATGTGTAGGTCCAAGGGATACAGTAAACATGCACAGGTGCATCGGAATCTAATAGTGGACACCCATGAACCGCTCAAAGCTCAAACTCGTGAAAGATTCACTCTTCTTTTACTTCAGTCGGCATTGTCCCTTATATATTGCATCCCGATGCAATTTCTGTGTTTCATGGTCAATGTGAAGGTCCAAGGGATACAGTAAACTTATACTGGTGCATCGGAATCGAACACTGGCCTCTGAGGAGCCGCTCAAAGCAAAAACTCTTAGAAAATTTACTCTTCTTGTACTTAAGCCGGCATTGTCCCTTTTGTATTCAATCCTGATGCAATTTCTGTGTCTCATGGGCAATGTGAAGGTCCAAGGGATACAGTAAGCCAGCACTGGTGCATCGGAATCTAATGATGGTCTCCCTGGAGCTGCTCAACAAACAGCCTCTTAGAAAATTCACTCTTCTTGTACTTATGTCGGCATTGTCCCGTTTGTACTCAATCACGATGCAATTTCTGTGTTTCATGGTCAATGTGAACGTCGAAGGGATACAGTAAACCTGCGCTGGTGCAACGGAATCTAATACTGGTCTCCCAGGAGCCGCTCAAAACACTAACTCTCAGAATATTCACTCTTCTTGCATTTAGGTCGACATTGTATCCTTTGTATTGGTGCCCATGCAATTTCTGTGTTTCATGGTCAATGTGAAGGTCCAAGGGATACACCAAACCTGTACTGGTGCATTGGAATCTAACACTGGACCCCCAGGAGCCGCTCAAAGCTCAAACTCTTGAAAAATTCATTCTTCTTGTACTTTAGTCGGCATTGTCCCTTATGTATTACATCCCGATGCAATTTCTGTGTTTCATGGTCAACGTGAAAGTCCACAGGATACAGTAAACCGGCACTGGTGCATCGGAATCAAACACTGGTCTCTGAGGAGCCGCTCAAAGCACAAACTCTTAGAAAATTCAGTCTTCTTGTACTTAAGTTGGAATTGTGTATTTTATATTCAATCCCGAGGCAATTTCTGTGTTTCATGGTCAAATTGAAGGTCCAAGGGATACAGTAAACCTGCACTGGTGCATCGGAATATAAAACTGGTCTCCCAGGAGCTGCTCAACCCACAAATTCTTAGAAAATTCAGTCTTCTTGTACTTTAGTCGGAATTGTCTCTTTTGTATACAATTTCGATGCAATTTCTGTGTTTCCTGGTCAATGTAAAGGTCCAAGGGATATACTAAACCTGCACTGGTGCATCGGAATCTAATACTGGTCTCCCAGGAGCCGCTCAAAACACAAACTCTTAGAAGATTCACCCTTCTTGTACTTAAGTCGGTATTGTCCCTTTTGTATTCAATCCCGATACAATTTCTGTGTTTCATGGGCAATGTGAAGGTCCAAGGGATACAGTAAACCTGCGCTGGTTCATCGGAATCTAATACTGGTCTCCCAGGAGCCGCTCAAAGCACAAAATCTTAGAAGATTTACTCTTCGTGTACTTAAGTCCGCATTGTTCCCTTCGTACTCAATCCCGATTCGATTTCTGTGTTTCAGGGTCAATATGGATGTCCAAGGGATACAGTAAACCTGCACTGGTGCATCGGAATTTGAAACTGGTCTCCCATGAGCTGCTCAAAGCACAAACTCTTAGAAAAATTCCTCATCTTATACTAATGTCGCCATTGTCCATTTTGTATTCAATCCCGATGAAATTTCTGTGTTTCATGGGCAATGTGAAGGTCCAAGGGATTCAATAATCCTGCACTGGTGCAACGGAATCTAATACTTATCTCCCAGCAGCCGCTCAGAGCAGAAACTCTTTGAAGATTCACACTTCTTGTACTTAAGTCGGCATTTTGCCTTATGTATTCAATCCCGATGCAATTTCTGTGTTTCATGCTCAATGTGAATGGCCAAGGGATACAGTAAACCTGCACAGGTGCATCGGAATCTAATACTGATCTCCCATGAGCCGCTCAAAGCACAAACTCTTAGAAAAATTCCTCATCTTATACTTATGTCGCCATTGTCCATTTTGTATTCAATCCCGATGAAATTTCTGTGTTTCATGGTCAATGTGAAGGTCCAAGGGATACAGTTAACCTGCACTGGTGCATCGGAATCTAATACTGGTCTCCTAGAAGCCGCTCAAATCACAATCCCTTTTATGATTCATTTTTCTTGTACCTTTGTCGCGTTTGTCCCTTTTGTATTCAATCGCGATGCAATTTCTGTGTTTCATGGTCAATGTGAAGGTCCAAGGGATACAGAAAACTTGCACTGGTGCATCGGAATCTGATACTGGTCTCCCAGGAGCCGTTCAAGGCACAAACTCTTAGATGATTAACTCTTCTTGTACTAAAGTCGGCAGTCCCTTTTGTATTCAATCCCGATGCAATTTCTGAGATTCATGGTCAATGTGAAGGTCCAAGTGATACAGTAAACCTGCACTGGTGCGTCGGAATCTAGGATTGGTCCCCCAGGAGCCGCTCAAAGGACAAACCCGTCGAAGATCACTCTTCTTGTACTTAAAACGGCATTGTCCCTTTTGTATTCAATATCGATGCAATTTCTGTGTTCCATGGGCAATGTGAAGGTCCAAGGGATACAGTAAACCAGCTCCGGTGCATCGGAATCTAATACTGGTCTCCCTGGAGCTGCTCAACAAACAACCTCTTAGAAAATTCACTCTTGTTGTACTTAAGTCGGTATTGTCCCGTTTGTCTTCAATCTCGATGCAATTTCTGTGTTTCATCGTCAATGTGAACGTCGAAGAGATACAGTAAACCTGCACTGGTGCATCGGAATCTAATACTGGTCTCCAAGGAGCCGCTCAAAAGACTTACTCGTAGAAGATTCACTCTTCTTGTACTTAAGTCGACATTGTATTTTTTGTATTGGTCCCCATGCATTTTCGGTGTTTCATGGTCAATGTGTAGGGCAAGGGATACAGTAAACTTGCACTGTTGCATCGGAATCTAATACTTGTCTGCCAGGAGCCGCTCAAAGCACAAACTCTTAGGAGACTCACTCTTCTTGTACTCATGGCGGTATTGTGCATTTTTATTCAATCCCGATACGATTTCTGTGTTTCATGGTCAATGTGAATGTCCAAGGGATACAAAAAACCTGCAATGCTTCATCGGAATCTAATACTGGTCTCCCATGGGCCGCTGAAAGCACAAGCTCTTAAAAGATTCACTCTTCTTGTACGTAAGTCGGCATTGTGCATTTTGTATTCATTTCCTATGCAATTTCTACTTTTCATGGTCAATGTGAATGTCCAAGAGATACTGTAAACCTGCACTGTCTGCATCGGAATCTAATACTGGTCTCCCAGGAGCCGCTCAAAGAACAAACTCTTAAAAGATTCACTCTTCTTGTACTTACGTCGGCATTGTGCCTTTTGTATTCAATCCCGATGCAATATCTGTGTTTCATGATAAATGTGAAGTTCCAAGGGATAAAGTAAACCTGCACAGCTGCATCGGAATCTAATACTGGTCTCCCAGGAGCCGCTCAAAGCACAAACCCTTAGAAGATTCACTCTTCTTATACATGAGTCGGCATTGTCCCTTATGTATTCCATCCTGATGCAATTTCTGTGTTTCATGGTCAATGTGATGGTGCGAGGGATATGGTAAACCTGCACTGGTGCATCGGAATCTAATACTGGTCACCAAAGAGCCGCTCAAAGCACAGACTCTAAGAAAATTCACACTTCTTGTACTTAAGTTGGCATTGTGCATTTTGTATTCAATCCCGATGCAATTTCTGTGTATCATGGTCAATGTGAAGGTCCAAGGGATACAGAAAACCTGCACTGGTGCATCGGAATCTAATACTGGTCTCCCAGGAGCCGCTCAAAGCTCAAACACTTCAAAGATTCACTCTTGTTGTACTTACGTTGCATTGTTCCTTTTATATTCAATCCCGATGCAATTTCTGTGTTTCATGATCAATGTGAAGTTCCAAGGGATAAAGTAAACCTGCACTGGTGCATAGGAATCTAATACTGGTCTCCAATGAGCCGCTGAAAGCACAAGTTCTTAAAAGATTCACTGTTCTTGTACGTAAGTCGGCATTGTGCATTTTGTATTCTATCTAAATGCAATTTCTGCTTTTCATGGTCAATGTGAAGGTCCAAGAGATACAGTAAACCTGCACTGGTGCATCGGAATTTAATACTGGTCTCCCAGGAGCCGCTTAGAGCAGAAACTCTTAGAAGATTCACTCTTCTTGTACTTAAGTCGGCATTTTGCCTTATGTATTCAATCCTGATGCAATTTCTGTGTTTCATGCTCAATGTGAATGGCCAAGAGATACAGTTTACCTGCACTGGTGCATCGGAATCTAATACTGGTCTCCTAGGAGCCGCTCAAAGCACAAACCCTTTGAAGATTCACTCTTCTTGTACCTTTGTCGTTTTTGTCCCTTTTGTATTGAATCGCGATGCAATTTCTGTGTTTCATGGTCAATGTGAAGGTCCAAGGGATACTGTAAACCTGCACTGGTGCATCGGAATCTAATACTGGTCTCCCAGGAGCCGCTCAAAGCACAAATTCTTAAAAGATTCACTCTTCTTGTACTTACGTCGGCATTTTGCTTTTGTATTCATTCCCGATGCAATTTCAGTGTCTCATGGGCAATGTGAAGGTCGAGGGGATACAGTAAACCTGCGCTGGTGCATCGGAATCTAATACTGGTCTCCCAGGAATCGCTCAAAGCAGAAACTCTTAGAAGATTTACTCTTCGTGTACATAAGTCCGCATTGTTCCCTTCGTATTCAATCCCGATTCGATTTCTGTGTTTCATGGTCAATATGGAGGTCCAAGGGAAACAGTAAACCTGCACTGGTGCATCGGAATTTGAAACTGGTCTCCCATGAGCAGCTCGAAGCATAAACTTTTAGAAGACTCATCCTTCTTCTTCTTAAGTCGGCATTGTCCCGTTTGTATTCAATCTCGATGCAATTTCTGTGTTTCATGGTCAATGTGAAGGTCCAAGGGATACAGAAAAGCTGCACTGGAGCATCGGAATCTAATACTGGTCTCCCAGGAGCCGCTCAAAGCACAAACGCTTAGAAGATTCACTCTTCTTGTACTCAAGTCGGCATTGCGCCCTTTGTATTCGATCCCGATGCGATTTCTGTGTTTCATGGTCAATGTGAAGGTCCAAGGGAATCAATAATCCTGCACTGGTGCAACGGATCCTAATACTTATCTCCCAGGAGCCGCTCAGAGCAGAAACTCTTTTAAGATTCACTATTCTTGTACTTAAGTCGGCATTTTGCCTTATGTATTCAATCCCGATGCAATTTCTGTGTTTCATGCTAAATGTGAATGGCCAAGGGATAAAGTAAACCTGCACAGGGGCATCGGAATCTAATACTGGTCTCCCATGAGCCGCTCAAAGCATAAAGTCTTAGAAAATTTCCTCATCTTATACTTATGTCGCCATTGTCCATTTTGTATTGAATCCCGATGAAATTTCTGTGTTTCATGGTCAATGTGAAGGTACAAGGGATACAGTTAACCTGCACTGGTGCATCGGAATCTAATACTGGTCTCCTAGGAGCCGCTCAAAGCACAAACCCTTTTAAGATTAGCTCTTCTTGTACCTTTGTCGTTTTTGTCCCTTTTGTATTCAATCGCGATGCAATTTCTGTGTTTCATGGTCAATGTGAAGGTCCAAGGGATACAGAAAACCTGCACTGGTGCATCGGAATCTGATACTGGTCTCCCAGGAGCCGCTCAAAGCACAACCTCTTAGATGATTAACTCTTCTTGTACTAAAGTCGGCAGTCCCTTTTGTATTCAATCCCGATGCAATTTCTGAGATTCATGGTCAATGTGAAGGTCCAAGTGATACAGTAAACCTGCACTGGTGCATCGGAATCTAGGACTCGCCCCCTGGAGCCGCTCAAAGGACAAACCCGTCGAAGATTCAATCTTCTTGTACTTAAGTATGCATTGTCCCTTTTGTATTCAATATCGATGCAATTTCTGCGTTCCATGGGCAATGTGAAGGTCCAAGGGATACAGTAAACCAGCACCGGTGCATCGGAATCTAATACTGGTCTCCCTGGAGCTGCTCAACAAACAACATCTTAGAAAATTCACTCTTGTTGTACTTAAGTCAGCATTGTCCCATTTGTCTTCAATCTCGATGCAATTTCCGTGTTTCATGGTCAATGTGAACGTCGAAGAGATACAGTAAACCTGCACTGGTGCATCGGAATCTAATACTGGTCTCCAAGGAGCCGCTCAAAACACTTACTCTTAGAAGATTCACTCTTCTTGTACTTAAGTCGACATTGTATCTTCTGTATTGGTCCCCATGCATTTTCGGTGTTTCATGGTCAATGTGAAGGGCAAGGGATACAGTAAACCTGCACTGTTGCATCGGAATCTAACACTTGTCTGCCAGGAGCCGCTCAAAGCACAAACTCTTAGGAGACTCACTCTTCTTGTACTCATGCCGGTATTGTGCATTTTTTATTCCATCCCGATGCGATTTCTGTGTTTCATGGTCAATGTGATGGTGCGAGGGATATGGTAAACCTGCACTGGTGCATCGGAATTTAATACTGGTCACCAAAGAGCCGCTCAAAGCACAAACTCTAAGAATATTCACTCTTCTTGCACTTAAGTTGGCATTGTGCATTTTGTATTCAATCCCAATGCAATTTCTGCTTTTCATGGTCAATGTGAAGGTCCAAGAGATACACTAAACCTGCACTGGTGCATCGGAATTTAATACTGATCTCCCAGGAGCGGCTCAGAGCAGAAACTCTTAGAAGATTCACTCTTCTTGTACTTAAGTCGGCATTTTGCTTTATGTATTCAATCCTGATGCAATTTCTGTGTTTCATGCTCGATGTGAATGGCCAAGGGATACAGTAAACCTGCACAGGTGCACCGGAATCTAATACTGGTCTCCCATGAGCCGCTCAAAGCACAAACTCTTAGAAAATTTCCTCATCTTATACTTATGTCGCCATTGTCAATTTTGTATTCAATCCCGATGAAATTTCTGTGTTTCATGGTCAATGTGAAGGTCCAAGAGATACAGTTAACCTGCACTGGTGCATCGGAATCTAATACTGGTCTCCTAGGAGCCGCTCAAAGCACAAACCCTTTCAAGATTCACTCTTCTTGTACCTTTGTCGTTTTTGTCCCTTTTGTATTCAATAGCGATGCAATTTCTGTGTTTCATGGTCAATGTGAAGGACCAAGGGATACAGAAAACCTGCACTGGTGCATCGGAATCTGATACTGGTCTCGCAGGAGCCGCTCAAAGCACAAACTCTTAGATGATTAACTCTTCTTGTACTAAAGTCGGCAGTCCCTTTTGCGTTCGGTCTCGATGCAATTTCTGAGTTTCATGGTCAATGTGAAGGTCAAGTGATACAGTAAACCTGCACTGGTGCATCGGAATCTAGTACTGGTCCCCCAGGAGCCGCTCAAAGGACCAACCCGTCGAAGATTCACTCTTCTTGTTCTTAAATCGGCATTGTCCCCTTTGTATTCAATATCGATGCAATTTCTGTGTTCCATGGGCAATGTGAAGGTCCAAGGGATACAGTAAACCAGCACCGGTGCATCGGAATTTAATACTGGTCTCCCTGGAGCAGCTCAACAAACAACCTCGTAGAAAATTCACTCTTGTTGTACTTAAGTCGGCATTGTCCCGTTTGTCTTCAATCTCGATGCAGTTTCTGTGTTTCATGGTCAATGTGAACGTCGAAGAGATACAGTAAACCTGCACTGGTGCATCGGAATCTAATACTGGTCTCCAACGAGCCGCTCAAAACACTTACTCTTAGAAGATTCACTCTTCTTGTACTTAAGTCGACATCGTATCTCTTGTATTGGTCCCCATGCATTTTCGGTGTTTCATGGTCAATGTGAAGGGCACGGGATACAACAAACCTGCACTGTTGCATCGGAATCTAATACTTGTCTGCCAGGAGCCGCTCAAAGCACAAACTCTTAGAAGACTCACTCTTCCTGTACTCATGCCGGTATTGTGCATTTTATATTCAATCCCGATGCGATTTCTGTGTGTCTTGGTATATTTGAAGGTCCAAGGGATGCAATAAACCTGCACTGGTTCATCGCAATCTAATTCTGGTCTCCCAGGAGCTGCTCAAACCACAAACCCTTAGAAAATTTCCTCATCTTGTACTTATGTCGGCATTGTCCGTTTTGTATTCAATCCCGAAGAAATTTCTGTGGTTCATGGTCAATGTGAAGATCCAAGGGATACAGTTAACCTGCACTGGTGCATCGGAATCTAATACTGGACTCCCAGGAGCCGCTCAAAGCACAAACCCTTAGAAGACTCACTCTTCTTGTACTCAAGTCGGCATTGTTCCTTCAGTATTCAATCCCGATGCGATTTCTGTGTTTCATGGTCAATGTGAAAGTTCAAGGGATACAATAAAAATGCACTGATTCATCGGAATCTAATACTGGTCTCCCAGCAGCAGCTCAAACCACATACTCTTAGAAAATTCTCTAATCTTGTACTTATGTCGGCATTGTACATTTTGTATTCAATCTCGATGAATTTTCTGTGTTTCATGCTCAATGTGAAGGTCCAAGGAATACAGTAAACCTGTACTGGGGCATCGGAATCTAATACTGGTCTCCCAGGAGACGTTAAAGGCACAAACTCTTAGAAGACTCACTTTTCTTGTACTTACGTCGGCATTGTACTTTTGTATTCAATCCCGATGCAATTTCTTTGTTTCGTGATCAATGTGAAGGTCCAATGTCTACAGAAAACCTGCACTGGTGCATCAGAATCTAATAGTGGTTTCCCAGGAGCCGTTCAAAGCACAAACCCTTAGAAAATTAACTCTTCTTGTACTTAAGTCGGCATTGTCCCTTTTGTATTCAATCCCAATGCAATTTCTGTGTTTCATGGTCATTGTGAAGGTCGAAGGGATACAGTAAACCGGCACTGGTGAATCGGAATCTAATACTGGACACCCATGAACCGCTCAAAGCTCAAACTCTTGAAAGATTCACTCTTCTTTTACTTCAGTCGGCATTGTCCCTAATGTATTGCATCCCGAAACAATTTCTGTGTTTCATGGTCAATGTGAAGGTCCAAGGGATACAGTAAACCTGCACTGGTGCATCGGAATCGAACACTGGCCTCTGAGGAGCCGCTCAAAGCACAAACTCTTACAAAATTCGCTCTTCTTGTACTTGAGTCGGCATTGTCCATTATGAATTCCATTCCGATGCAATTTCTGTGTTTCATGGTCAAATAGAAGGTCCAAGGGATACAGTAAACCTGCACTGGTGCATCGGAATCGAACACTGGTCTCCGAGGAGCCGCTAAAAGCACAAAGTCTTAGTAAATTCACTCTTCTTGCACTTAAGTTGGCATTGTGCATTTTGTAATCAATCCCGATGAATTTTCTGTATTTCATGGTCAATGTGAAGGTCCGAGGGATACAGTAAACCAGCGCTGGTGCATCAGAATCTAATACTGGTCTCCCAGGAGCCGCTCAATGCACAAACCCTTAGAAGATTAACTCTTCTTGTACTGAAGTCGGTATTGTCTTTCTTGTATTCAATCTCGAGCAATTTCTGTGTTTCATGGTCAATGTGAAGGTCCAAGGGATACAGTAAACCAGCACAGGTGCATCGGAATCTAATACTGGTCTCCCAGGAGCCGCTCAAAACACAAATTCTTAGAAGAATCACTCTCCTTGGACTTAAGCCGGCATTGTCCCCTTTGTATTCAATCCCGATGCAATTTCTGTGTCTCATGGGCAATGTGAAGGTCCAAGGGATACAGTAAGCCAGCACTGGTGCATCGGAATCTAATGATGGTCTCCCTGGAGCTGCTCAATAAACAACCTCTTAGAAAATTCACTCTTCTTGTACATAAGTCGGCATTGTCCCGTTTGTACTCAATCTCGATGCAACTTCTGTGTTTCATGGTCAATGTGAACGTCGGAGGGAAACAGTGAACCTGCGCTGGTGCAGCGGAATCTAATACTAGTCTCCCAGGAGCCGCTCAAAACACTAACTCTTAGAAGATTCACTCTTCTTGCACTTAAGTCAACATTGTATCTTTTGTATTGGTCCCCATGCAATTTCTGTGCTTCATGGTCTAACTGAAGGTCCAAGGGATACAGGAAACCTGCACTGGTGCATAGGAATCGAACACTGGTCTCCGAGGAGCCGCTCAAAGCACAAAGTCTTAGAAAATTCACTCTTCCTGCACTTAAGTTGGCATTGTGCATTTTGTATTCAATCCCGATGAATTTTCTGTGCTTCATGGTCAATGCGAAGGTCGAAGGGATACTGTAAACCTGCACTGGTGCATCGGAATCTAATACTGGTCTCCGAGGAACCGCTCAAAACAAAAACCCTTAGAAGATTCTCACTTCTTGTACTTATGTCGATATTATATCTTTTGAATTTAATCTCGATGGAATTTCTGTGTTTCATGATCAATGTGAAGATCCAATGGTCACAGTAACCCTGCACTGGTATATCAAAATCTAATACTGGTCTCCCAGGAGCCGCTCAAAGCAAAAACCCTTAGAAGATTAACTCTTCCTGTACTTGAGTCTGCATTGTCCCTTTTGTATTCAATCCCAATGCAATTTCTGTGTTTCATGGTCATTGCGAAGGTCGAAGAGATACAGTAAACCTGCAATGGTGCATCGGAATCTAATACTGGTTTCCCAGGAGCCGCTCAAAGCACAAACTTTTGATGATTAACTCTTCTTGTACCTAAGTCCGCAGCACCTTTTGTATTCAATCCCGCTGCACTTTCTGAGTATAATGGTCAATGTGAAGGTCCAAGTGATACAGTAAACCTGCACTGGTGCATCGGAATCAAATACTGGTCTCCCAGGAGCCGCTCAAAGCACAAACCCGTCGAAGATTCACTCTTCTTGTGCTTAAGTCGGCATTGTACCTCTTGTATTCAATCCCAAGCAATTTCCAGTTTCATGGTCAATGCGAAGGTCCAAGGGATACAGTAAACCTGCACAGGTGCATCGGAATCTAATACTGGTCTCCCAGGAGCCGCTCAAAACACAAACTCTTAGAAGAATCTATCTTCTTGTACTTTAGTGGGCATTGTCCCTTTTGTATTCAATCCCGATGCAATTTCAGAGTCTCATGGTCAATGTGAAGGTCCAAGCGATACAGTAAACCTGCACTGGCGCATCGGAATCTAATACTGGTCTCCCAGGAGTCGCTCAAAGCTCAAACTCTTGAAAGATTCACTCTTCTTGTATTTTAGTCGTCATTGTTCCTTATGTATTCCATCCCGATGCAATTTCTGTGTTTCATGGTCAATGTGATGGTCCACGGGATACAGTAAACCTGCACTGGTGCATCGGTATCGAACACTGGTCTCCGAGGAGCCGCTCAAAGCACAAACTCTTAGAAAATTCACACTTCTTGTACTTAAGTTGGCATTTTGTATTTTGTAATCAATCCCGATGCAATTCCTGTGTTTCATGATCAATGTGAAGATCCAATGGTTACAGTAAACCTGCACTGGTGCATCAGAATCTAATACTGGTCTCCCAGGAGCCGCTCAAAGCAAAAACCCTTAGAAGTTTAACTCTTCCTGTACTTGAGTCGGCATTGTCCCTTTTGTATTCAATCCCAATGCAATTTCTGTGTTTCATGGTCAATGCGAAAGTCGAAGGGATACAGTAAACCTGCACTGGTGCATCGGAATCTAATACTGGTCTCCCAGGAGCCGCTCAAAGCACAACCTTTTGATGATTAACTCTTCTTGTACTTAAGTCCGCAGTACCTTTTGTATTCAATCCCGATGCACTTTCTGTTTTTGCTGGTCAATGTGAAGGTCCCAGGGATACAATAAACCTGCACTGGTGCATCCGAATCTAATACTGTTCTCCCAGGAGCCGCTCAAATCACAAACTCTTAGAAGATTCCCCCTTCTGGTACTTAAGTCGGCATTGTCCCTCTTGTATTCTATCCCGATCCATTTTCTGTGTTTCATGGTCAATGTGACGGTCCAAGGAATACAGTTAACCTTCACTGGTGCATAGGAATCTAATAGTGGTCTCCCAGGAGCCGCTCAAAACACAAACGTTTAGAAGATTCACTCTTCTTGTACTTAAGTCGGTATTGTCCCTTTTGTATTTAATCCCGATACAATTTTTGTGTTTCATGGGCAATGTGAAGGTCCAAGGGATACTGTAAACCAGCACTGGTGCACCGGAATCTATTACTGGTCTCCCTGGAGCTGCTCAACCCACAACCTCTTAGAAAATTCACTCTTCTTTATCTTAAGTCGGCAGTGTCCCGTTTGTATTCAATCTCGATGCAATTTCTGTGTTTCCCGGTCATTGTGAAGGTCGGAGGGATACAGCAAACCTGCGCTGTTGCATCGGAATCTAATACTGGTCTCGCAGGAGCCGCTCAAAGCACAAACTCTTTTAAGATTTACTCTTCGTGTACTTAAGTCCGCTTTGTTCCTTCGTATTAAATCCCGATTCGATTTCTGTGTTTCATGGTCGTTGTGGAGGCCCAAGGGATACAGTATACCTGCACTGGTGCATTGGAATTTAATACTGGTCTCCCATGAGCCGTCAAAGCACAAACTCTTAGAAGTCTCACTCTTCTTGTACTGAAGTCGGCATTGTCCCGTTTGTATTCAATCTCGATGCAATTTCTGTGTATCATGGTCAATGTGAAGGTCGAAGGGATAGAGTAAACCTGCGCTGTTGCATCGTAATCTAATACTGGTCTCCCAGGAGCCGCTCAAATCACAAACTTTTAGAAGATTCACTCTTCTTGTACTTAAGTCGTTATTGTCCCTTTTGTATTTAATTCCGATACAATTTTTGTGTTTCATGGGCAATGTGAAGGTCCAAGGGATACTGTAAACCAGCACTGGTGCACCGGAATCTATTACTGGTCTCCCTGGAGCTGCTCAACCCACAACCTCTTAGAAAATTCACTCTTCTTTTACTTAAGTCGGCATTGTCCCGTTTGTATGCTATCCCGATCCATTTTCTGTGTTTCATGCTCAATGTGAAGGTCCAAGGGATACAGAAAACCTGCACTGGAGCATCGGAATCCAATACTGGTCTCCCAGGAGCCGCTCATAGCACAAACTCCTAGATGATTAACTCTTCCTGTACATAAGTCGGCAATCCCTTTTGTATTCAAACCCGATGCAATTTCTGAGTTTCATGGTCAATGTGAAGGTCCAAGTGATACAGTAAACCTGCACTGGTGCATCGGAATCTAATACTGGTCCCCCAGGAGCCGCTCAAAGCACAAATCCGTCGAAAATTCACTCTTCTTGTTCTTAAGTCGGCATTGTCCCTTTTGTATTCAATATCGATGCAATTTTTGTGTTTCATGTGCAATGTGAAGGTCCAAGGGATACAGTAAACCAGCACTGGTGCATCGGAATCTAATACTGGTCTCCCTGGAGCTTCTCAACAAACAACCTCTTAGAAAATTCACTCTTCTTGTACTTAAGTCGGCATTGTCCAGTTTGTCTTCAATCTCGATGCAATTTCTGTGTTTCATGGTCAATGAGAAGGTCCAAGGGATGCAAGAAACCTGCACTGGTTCATCACAATCTAATTCTGGTCTCCCAGGAGCAGCTTAAACCACAAACCCTTAGAAAATTCCCTCATCTTGTACTTATGTCGGCATTGTCCATTTTATATTCAATCCCGATGAAATTTCTGTGGTTCATGGTCAATGTGAAGGTCCAAGGGATAAAGTTAACCTGCACTGGTGCATCGGAATCTAATACTGGTCTCCCAGGGGCCGCTCAAAGCACAAACCCTTAGAAGATTCACTCTTCTTGTACTCAAGTCGGCATTGTTCCTTCAGTATACAATCCCAATGCGATTTCTGTGTTTCATGGTCAATGTGAAAGTCCAAGGGATCCAATAAAAATGAACTGGTTCATCGGAATCTAATATTGGTCTCCCAGGAGCAGCCCAAACCACATACTCTTAGAAAATTCTCTCATCTTGTACTTATGGCCGCATTGTCCATTTTTTATTCAATCTCGATGAATTTTCTGTGTTTCATGCTCAATGTGAAGGTCCAAGGAATACAGTAAACCTGCACTGGTGCATCGGAATCTAATACTGGTCTCCCAGGAGACGCTAAAAGCACTTACTCTTAGAAGATTCACTCTTCTTGTACTTACGTCGGCATTGTACCTTTTGTATTCAATACCGATGCAATTTCTGTGTATCATGATCAATGTGAAGGTGCAATGGCTACAGAAAACCTGCACTGGTGCATCATAATCTAATTCTGGTCTCCTAGGAGCCGCTCAAAACACAAACTCTTAGAAAATTCACTCTTTTTGTACTTTAGTGCGAATTGTCCATTTTGTATACAATTTCGATGCAATTTCTGTGTTTCCTGGTCAATGTGAAGGTCCAAGCGATAGAGTAAACCTGCACTGGTGCAACGGAATCTAATACTGGTCTCCCATGAGTCGCTCAAAGCACAAACTCTCAGGAGACTCACTCTTCTTGTTCTTAAGTCAGCATTGTGCCTTATGCATTATTCCTGATGCAATTTTGGTGTTTCATGGTCAATGTGAAGGGCCAAAGGAAACAGTAAACCAGCACTGGTGCATCAGAATCTAATACTGGTCTCCCATGAGTCGCTCAAAGCACAAACTCTTAGAAGACTCACTCTTCTTGTTCTACAGCCGGCATTGTCCATTTGGTAATCAATCCCGATGCGATTTCTGTGTTTCTTGGTCAATGTGAAGGTCAAAGGGATACAGTAAACCTGCACTGGTGCATCGGAATTTAATACTGGTCTCCCAGGAGTCGCTCAAAACACAAACTCTTAGAAGATTAATTCTGCTTGTACTTAAGTCGGCAGTACCTTTTGTAATGAATCCCGATGCAATTTCAGAGTTTCATGATCAATGTGAAGGTCTAAGGGATACAGTAAACCTGCACTGGTGCATTGAAAACTAATACTGGTCTCCCAGGAGCCACTCAAACACAAACCCTTAGAAGATTCACTCTTCTTGTACCTAAATCGGCATTGTCCCCTTTGTATCCAATCCCGACGTAATTTGTGTGTTTCATTGTCAATATGAAGGTCCAAGGTATAAAGTAAACCTGCACTGGTGCATCGGAATCGAACACTGGTCTCCGAGGAGCCGCTCAAAGCACAAAGTCTTAGAAGATTCACTCTTCTTGTACTTATGTCGTTATTGGATCTTTTGTATTCAATCCCGATGCTATTTCTGTGTTTCATGGTCAATGTGAAGGTCCAAGGGATACAGTAAACCTGCACAGGTGCATCGGAAAATAATACTGGACAGCCAGGAGCTGCCCAAAGATCAAAATCTTAGAAGATTCACTCCTCTTGTACTTAAGTCGGCATTGTCCCGTTTGTATTCAATCTCGATGCAATTTCTGTGTTTCATGGGCAATGTTACGGTCCAAGGGATACAGTAAACCAGCACTGGTGCATCGGCATCTAATACTGGTCACCCTGGAGCTACTCAACCCACAAGCTCTTAGAAAATTCACTCTTCTTGTACTTAAGTCGGCATTGTCCCGTTTGTATTCAATCTCTATGCAATTTCTGTGTTTCATGGTCAATGTGAAGGTCGAAGGGATACAGTAACCCTGCGCTGGTGCATCGGAATCTAATACTGGTCTCCCAGGAGCCGCTCAAAGCACAAACTCTTAGAAGATACACTCTTCTGGTACTGAAGTCGGCACTGTGCATCTTGTATTCAATCCCGATGCGATTTCTGTGTTTCAAGGTCAATGTGAAGGATCAAAGGATACAATTAACCTGCAATGGTTCATCGGAATCTAATACTGGTCTCCCAGGAACCGCTCAAAGCACACACTCTTAGAAAATTCTCTCGACTTGTACTTATGTCGGCATTGTCCATTTTGTATTCAATCCCGATGAAATTTCTGTGTTTCATGGTCAATGTGAAGGTCCAAGGGATACTTTAAACCTGCACTGGTACATCGGAATGTAATACTGGTCTCCCAGGAGCCGCTCAAAGCACAAACTCTTACAAGATTAACTCTTCTTGTACTTAAGCCGGCAGTAGCTTTTCTATTCAATCCCGATGCTATTTCTGAGTTTCATGGTCAATATGAAGGTCCAAGCGATACAGTAAACCTGCACTGGTGCATCGGAATCTAATACTGGTGTCCCTAGAAATGCTGAAACCACAACCTCTTGGAAAATTCACTCTTCTTGTACTTAAGTCGGTTTTGTCCCGTTTGTATTTAATTTCGATGCAATATCTGTGTTTCATGTTCAATGTGAAGGTCGAAGGGATACAGTAAACCTTCGCTGGTGCATCGTAATCTAATACTGGTCTCCCAGGAGTCGCTCAAAGCACAAACTCTTAGAAGATTTACTCTTTGTGTACTTAAGTCCGCATTGTTCCCTTCGTATTCAATCCCGATTCGATTTCTGTGTTTCATGGTCAATGTGGTGGTCCAAGGGATACAGTAAACCTACACTGGGGAATCGGCATCTAATACTGGTCTGCCAGGAGCCCCTAAAAGCACAAACTCTTAGATGATTTACTCTTCATGTACTTAAGTCGGCATTGTGCATTTTGTATTCAATCCCGATGCAATTTCTGCGTTTCATGGTCAATGCGAAGGTCCAAGTGATACAATAAACCTGCACTGGTGCATCGGAATGTAATACTGGTCTCCCAGGAGCCGCTCAAATCACAAACTATTAGAAGATTCTCCCTTCTTGTACTTAAGTCAACATTGTATCTTTTGTATTGGTCCACATGCAATTTCTGTGTTTCATGGTCAATGGTTAGCTTCAAGGGATACAGTAAACCTGTACTGGTGCATCGGAATCTAATACCGGTCACCCAGGAGCCGCTCAAAGCACAAACTCTTAAAAGATACACTCTTCTTGTACTTAAGTCGGCATTGTCCCTCTTGTATTCAATTCCGAGCAATTTCTGTATTACATGGGCAATGTGAAGGTCCAAGGGATACAGTAAACCGGCACAGGTGCATCGGAATCTAATACTGGACACCCAGGAGCCACTCAAAGCTCAAACTCTTAGATGATTCACTCTTCTTGTACTTCAGACGGCATTGTCCCTTATGTATTCCATCCCAATGCAATTTCTGTGTTTCATGGTCAATGCGAAGGTCCAAGGGATACAGTAAACCTGCACTGGTGCATCGGAAATTAATAGTAGTCTCCTAGGAGCCGCTGAGAGCCCAAACCCTCCGAAGATTCACTCTTTTGTACTTAAGTCGGCATTGTCGCTCTTGTATTGAATCCCGAGCAATTTCTGTGTTTCTTGGACAATGTGAAGGTCCAAGGGATACTGTAAACCTGCACTGGTGCATCGGAATCGAACACTGGTCTCCGAGGAGCCGCTGAAAGCACAAATTCTTAGCAAACTCACTCTTCTTGTACTTAAGTTGGCATTGTGTATTTTGTAATCAATCCCGATTTAATTTCTGCGTTTAATGGTCAATGTGAAGGTCTAAGGGATACAGTAAACCTGCACTGGTGCATCGGAATCTAATTGTGGTCTCCCAGGAGACGCTCAAACCACAAACCCTTCGAAGATTCACTCTTCTTGTACTTAAGTCGGCATTGTCCCTCTTGTATTCAATCCCGAGCAATTTCTGTGTTTCGTGGTCAATGTGAAGGTCCAAGGGATACGGTAAACCAGCACAGGTGCTTCAGAATCTAATACTGGACACCCAGGAGCCGCTCAAAGCTCAAACTCTTAGAAGATTCACTCCTCTTGTGGTGGTGGTGGTTAGTGTTTAACGTCCCGTCGACAACGAGGTCATTAGAGGCGGAGCGGAAGCTCGGGTTAGGGAAGAATTAGGAAGGAAATCGGCCGTGTCCTTTCAAGGGAACCATCCCGGCATTTGCCTGAAACGATTTAGGGAAATCACGGAAAACCTAAATCAGGATGGCCGGAGACGGATTTGAACCGTCGTCCTCCCGAATGCGACACTCTTCTTGTACTTCAGTCGGCATTGTCCCTTATGTATTCAACCCGATGCAATTTCTGTGTTTCATGGTCAATGTGAAGGTCCAAGTGATACAGTAAACCTGCATTTGTGCATCGGAATCGAACACTGGTCTCCGAGGAGCCGCTCAATGCACAAACTCTTAGAAAATTCACTCTTCTTGTACTTAAGTTGGCATTGTGTATTTTGTATTCAATACCGATGCAAATTCTGTGTTTCATGGTCAAATTGAAGGTCCAAGGTATACAGTAAACCTGCACAGGTGCATTGGAATCTGATACCTTTCTCCCAGGAGCTGCTCAACCCACAAACACTTAGAAAATTCACTTTTCTTGTACTTCAGTCGGAATTGTCCCTTTTGTATAAATTTCGATGCAATTTCTGTGTCTCTTGGTCAATAACATGGTCCAAGGTATACAGTAAACCTGCACTGGTGTATCGGAATCTAATACTGTTCTCCCAGGAGCCACTCAAAGCTCAAACTCTCAGAAGATTCGCTCTTCTGTTACTTAAGTCGGCATTGTCCCTCTTGTTCTCAATCCCGAGCAATTTCTGTATTTCATGGTCTATGTGAAGGTCCAAGGGATACAGTAAACCGGCACAGGTGCATCGCAATGTAATACTGGGCACTAAGGAGCCACTCAAAGCTCAAACTCTTAGAAGATTCACTCTTCTTGTACTTAAGTCGACATTGACCCTTTTGTATTCCATCCCGATGAAATTTCTGTGTTTTATGGTCAATGTGAAGGTCCAAGGGATACAGTAAACCTGCACTGGTGCATCGGAATCGAACACTGGTCTCAGAGGAGACGCTCAAAGCACAAACTCTTAGAAAGTTCACTCTTCGTGTACTTAAGTTGGCATTGTGTGTTTTGTATTCAATCCGAATGCAAATTCTGTGTTTCATGGTCAAATTGAAGGTCCAAGGAATACAGTAAACCGGCACTGGTGCATCGGAATGTAATACTGGTCTCCAAGGAGCTGCTCAACCCACAAACACTTAGAAAATTCACTCTTCTTGTACTTCAGTCGGAATTGTCCCTTTTGTATAAATTTCGATGCATATTCTGTGTTTCATGGTCAATGTGAAGGTCCAAGGGACACAGTAAACCAGCACTGGTGCATCGGAATGTAATAGTATTCTCCCTCGAGCTGCTCAACCCACAACATCTTAGAAAATTCACTCTTCTTGTACTTAAGTCGGCTTTGTCCCGTTTGTATTCAATCTCGATGCAATTTCTGTGTTTCATGGTCAATGTGAAGGTCGAGGGGATACAGTAAACCTGCGCTGGTGCATCGGAATCTAATACTTGTCTCCCAGGAGCCGCTCAAAGCACAAAACCTTCGAAGATTCACTGTTCTTGTACTTAAGTCGGCATTGTCCATCTTGTATTCAATCCCGAGCAATTTCTGTGTTTCATGGTCAATGTGAAGGTCCAAGGGATACAGCATAGCTGCACAGGTGCATCGGAATCTAATACTGAACACCCAGGAGCCGCCCAAAGCTCAAACTCTTAGAAGATTCACTCTTCTTGTACTTAAGTTGGCATTGTGTATTTTGTATTTAATCCCGATGCAAATTTTGTGTTTCATTGTTAAATGGAAGGTCCCTGGGATACAGTAAACCTGCACTGGTGCAACGGAATCTAATACTGGTCTCCCAGGAGCCGCTCAAAGCACAAATTCTTAGAAGATTCACTCTTCTTGTACTTAAGTCGGCATTGTTCCCTTTGTATTCAATCCCGATTCGAGTTCTGTGTTTCATGGTCAGTGTGGATGTCCAAGGGATACAGTAAACCTGTACTGGTGCATCGGAATCTAATATTGGTCTCCCAGGAGCCGCTGAAAGCACAAACTCTTAGATGATTAACTCTTCCTGTACTTAAGTCGGCAGTCCCTTTTGTATTCAATCCCGATGCAATTTCTGTGGTTCATGGTCAATGTGAATGTCGAACGGATACAGTAAACCTGCACTAGTGCATCGGAATCGAATACTGGTCTCATGGAGCCGCTCAAAGCACAAAAGCCTCGAAGATTCACTGTTCTTGTACCTTAGTCGGCATTGTCCATCTTGTATTTAATACCGAGCATTTTCTGTGTTTCATGGTCAATTTGAAGGTCCAAGTGATACAGTAAAACTGCACAGGTGCATCGGAATCTAATACTGGACACCCAGGAGCCTCTCAAAGCTCAAACTCTTAGAAGATTCACACTTCTTGTACTTCAGTCGGCATTGTCCCTTATGTATTCCATCCCGATGCAATTGCTGTGTTTCATGGTCAATGTGAAGGTGCAAGGGATACAGTAAACCTGCACTGGTGCATCGGAATCGAACACTGGTCTCCAAGGAGTCGCCCAAAGGACAAATTCTCAGAAAATTTACTCTTCTTGTACTTAAGTTGGCATTGTCACTCTTGTATTCAATCCCGAGCAATTTCTGTATTTCATGGTCAATGTGAAGGTCCAAGGGATACAGTAAACCTGCATAGGTGCATCGGAATCTAATACTGATCTCCCAGGAGCCGCTCAAATACAAACTCTTAGAAGATTCGCTCCTCTGGTACTTAAGACGGCATAGTCCTGTTTGTATTCAATCCCGATTCGATTTCTGTGTTTCATGGGCAATGTGGTGGTCCAAGGTATACAGTAAACCTACACTGGGGCATCGGCATGTAATACTGGTCTGCCAGGAGCCCCTAAAAGCACAAGCTCTTAGAAGATTTACTCTTCATGTACTTAAGTCGGCATAGTGCATTTTGTATTCAATTCCGATGCAATTTCTGCGTTTCATGGTCAATGCGAAGGTCCAAGTGATACAATAAACCTGCACTGGTGCATCGGAATGTAATACTGGTCTCCCAGGAGCCGCTCAAATCACAAACTATTAGAAGATTCTCCCTTCTTGTACTTAAGTCAACATTGTATCTTTTGTATTGGTCCGCATGCAATTTCTGTGTTTCATGGTCAAGGTTTAGCTCCAAGGGATACAGTAAACCTGTACTGGTGCATCGGAATCTAATACCGGTCTCCCAGGAGCCGCTCAAGGCACAAACTCTTAGAAGATACACTCTTCTTGTACTCAAGTCGGTACTGTGCCTTTTGTATTCGATCCCGATGCAATTTCTGTGTTTCGTGGTCAATGTGAAGGTCCAAGGGATACAGTAAACCTGCACTGGTGCATCGGAATGTAATTGTGGTCTCCCAGGAGCAGCTCAAAGCACGAACCCTAACAAGATTCACTCTTCTTGTACTTAAGTCGGCATTGTCCCTCTTGTATTCAATCGCTAGCAATTTCTGTGTTTCATGGTCAGTGTGAAGGTCCAAGGGATACAGTAAACCTGCACAGGTGTATCGGAATCTAATACTGGACACCCAGGAGGCGCTCAAAGCTCAAACTCTTAGAAGATTCAATCTTCTTGTACTTCAGTCGACATTGTCCCTTCTGTATTCCATCCCGATGCAATTTCTGTGTTTCATGGTCAATGTGAAGGTCCAGGGGATACAGTAAACCTGCACTGGTGCATCGGAATCGAACACTTCTCTACGAGGAGCCGCTCAAAACACAAATTCTTAGCAAATTCACTCTTCTTGTACTTAAGTTGGCATTGTGTATTTTGTATTCAAGCCTGATGCAATTTCCGTGTTTCTTGGTCAACGTGAAGGTCCAAGGGATACAGTAAACCTGCACTGGTGCATCGGAACCTAATAAGGTCTCCCAGGAGCCGCTCTAAGAACAAACCATTCGAAGATTCACTCTTCTTGTACTTAAGTCGGCATTGTCACTCTTGTATTCAATCCCGAGCAATTTCTGTATTTCATGGTCAATGTGAAGTTCCAAGGGATACAGTAAACCTGCATAGGTGCATCGGAATCTAATACTGGACACCCAGGAGCCGCTCAAATCTCAAACTCTTAGAAGATTAAATCTTATTGTACTTCAGTCGTGATTGTCTCTTATGTATTCCATCCCAATGCAATTTCTGTGTTTCATGCACAATGTGAAGGTCCAAGGGATACAGTAGACCTGCTATAGTGCATCGGAAACTAATACTGGTCTCACAGGAGCTGCTCAACCGACAAACTCTTAGAAAATTCACTCTTCTTGTACTTTAGTCGGAATTGTCCCTATTGTATATAATTTCACTGTATTTTCTGAGTTTCCTGGTCAATAAAAAGGTCCAAGGAATATAGTAAACCTGCACTGGTGCATCGGAATCTAATACTGTTCTCCCAGGAGCCGCTCAAAGCACAAACTCTCAGAAGATTCGCTCTTCTGATACTTAAGTCGGCATTGTCCTCTAGTATTCAATCCCGATGCAATTTCTGTGTTTCATGGTCAATGTGAAGATCCAAGGAATACAGTAGACCTGCACTGGTGCATCGGAATTTAATAGTGGTCTCCCAGGGGCCGTTCAAAATACAAACTCTTATAAAATTAACTCTTCTTGTACTTAAGTCGGCATTGTCCCGTTTGTGTTCAATCGCGATTCGATTTCTCTGTTTCATGGTCAATGTGG